>NC_140374.1:21262500-21340000 GCF_054491055.1 Hypomesus nipponensis
CTGGGAGTGAGGCTGGGGCTGGGGGTGAGGCTGGGGCTACTAGTCTGTAAACTACCCCTCAGTGTGTATACCAGTCTGTAAACTACCCCTCAGTGTATACTAGTCTGTAAACTACCCCTCAGTGTGTATACTAGTCTGTAAACTACCCCTCAGTGTGTATACTAGTCTGTAAACTACCCCTCAGTGTATACTAGTCTGTAAACTACCCCTCAGTGTATACCAGTCTGTAAACTACCCCTCAGTGTGTATACTAGTCTGTAAACTACCCCTCAGTGTGTATACCAGTCTGTAAACTACCCCTCAGTGTGTATACTAGTCTGTAAACTACCCCTCAGTGTGTATACTAGTCTGTAAACTACCCCTCAGTGTGTATACTAGTCTGTAAACTACCCCTCAGTGTATACCAGTCTGTAAACTACCCCTCAGTGTGTATACTAGTCTGTAAACTACCCCTCAGTGTATACTAGTCTGTAAACTACCCCTCAGTGTATACTAGTCTGTAAACTACCCCTCAGTGTATACTAGTCTGTAAACTACCCCTCAGTGTGTATACTAGTCTGTACTCGACATCCCACAGTCTGCAAACTAGTCTATACCAGCCTACTTGTGACTGCAACAGTCTATCTATCTATACATCTGTCTCAGTATATCCTTATATCTATCTCTTCTGTTGTACAGATGTGTACTAACACTGAGGGTTCTCTATCTCATCAGCTTTTTCCATGGCCCTCACCTGTTGGCTATAATATGGTAATACAGAGATTTCTCTTTATCCTCCTCTCTCTCTCTCTGTTATCTTTCTACTGTTCTCTCTACCTTTCTCTCCCTTTCTCCCCCTCTCTCTCCTTCCCTCTCTCTCCTTCCCTCTCTCATTCTGCACTGTGCATCTGATTAAGCGGCTAGATTAGAGCCCGACTAAGTAAACACCATTAGCAGGAACAGCCGGCCAATCAGAGGCAGCGGGAGCCCTGAGTCCCTGGTGACACACTGACCTGCCGCAAGTCTGCGAGCGTTGCCACGGCAACCCCTCTGCATGGGGAGGTTCCTCAGCCAGGATGCTGCAGAGCGGAGCTCACGGCAACCAGGGTGCCACGGCAACCAGGGAGCCAAGGAGTGAATTGCAAACAACCATCGGAGAACGAGAGGTGGAGGAGGAGGAGAACGACAGAGAGAAGGAGAGAAGGAGGAGATCATCCTCCCATTCTTAAACTTCCCGGACAGAATTGTGGTGGTGCAGAGAGGAGATAGTGGATTGTGATGTGTTTGTAAACCTCAAAACACTCCTGAAAGTTTAAAGTAATAGTTCAAAAGCCGTCCTTTTACTCTAAACTTTCTAAACTGTTGTGTATGTGTAAATATAACCGCTATGACTACATTTATTAATCTAGCAGGAGTGTGGGGGTGGGGGTTGACTTGCAGTCAAATGCTCTACCACTGAGCTATACCCATCCCCATGCTCTACCACTGAGCTATACCCATCTCCATGCTCTACCACTGAGCTATACCCATCCCCATGCTCTACCACTGAGCTATACCCATCCCCATGCTCTACCACTGAGCTATACCCATCCCCATGCTCTACCACTGAGCTATACCCATCCCCATGCTCTACCACTGAGCTATACCCATCCCCATGCTCTACCACTGAGCTATACCCATCCCCATGCTCTACCACTGAGCTATACCCATCCCCATGCTCTACCACTGAGCTATACCCATCCCCATGCTCTACCACTGAGCTATACCCATCCCCATGCTCTACCACTGAGCTATACCCATCCCCATGCTCTACCACTGAGCTATACCCATCCCCATGCTCTACCACTGAGCTATACCCATCCCCATGCTCTACCACTGAGCTATACCCATCCCCATGCTCTACCACTGAGCTATACCCATCCCCATGTATCTGACTGTGTCTTGTATGTATGCTGTGTCACAGCATTCACACACATCTCTCCTCTCTTCCTGAACTCACCCCACTGCTATCACCCTTCTTGGTCCACTTCCTCACATATGGCCAATCACACGGTACCATGCTCACATATGGCCAATCACAAGGTCCCAGACCAAACTTTCCCCATGTGCTCAGGACACCACAGCCAAAGATTAGATAGAACACACATTGAATGGTGAAGCTCACTTGTATTCATAATGTATCCATCTAGCAGATGCTATTATCCAAAGTAACAGACACACATATATGTATGTGTGTGTATGTCCATGTGTGTATGTGTCAGAGTGTGTGTGTGTGTGTGGGGGGGGGGGAGGGTGCATGTGTGTGTGTGTGGGGGGGGGTGCATGTGTGTGTGTGTGTGTGGGTGGGGGGGGGTGCATGTGTGTGTGTGTGTGTGTGCACTCCAGAGTGACTTATAGGTGTCCTATCCTCAGTACTTGGTCTAGGGGGACTAGGTGTGCATTCTGTCTGGTAGGGAACAACCCAATGTTCCCTGCTAGGGCTTCCCTCTGCAGGTGACCTGGTATCTCTCTCTCTCTCTCTCTCTCTCTCTCTCTGCGGGGGCCTGCAGAGTCCGGATGGCCTTAATTTAGGGCCTCCAAATATATCTTTTACTGCAGCTGGAGATAGAGCTGGGGCAAGGAGCTGGGGCTGTGGCTGAGGGCTGGGGCTGAGGCTGGGTTTGAGGCTGGGGGCGAGGCTGTAGCTGGGACTGGGGGTGGAGTTAAGGCTGGGGCAGGGGCTGAGGGCTGGGGCTGAGGGTGAAGCTGGAGTTGAGGCTGGGGTTGAGGCAGGGGCTGAGGGCTTGAGCTGAGGGTGAAGCTGGAGTTGAGGCTTGGGTTGAGGCTGGGGCTGGGGCTGGGGCTGAGGCTGGGGCTGAGGGCTGGGGGTGAGGCTGGGGCTAGGGTTGAGGCTGGGGCTGAGGTTCAGAATGGGTTTAAGAGTGGTTCTGAAGCTGGAACTGAGTGTGGGGCTGAGGCAGGATAAAATGCCTGCCAACACTAATGATCGATGGACTGAGATACACAACAGAAAGAAGAGCAGAGAGAGAGAGAGAGAGACAGAGAGAGAGAGAGAGAGAGAGAGAGAGAGAGAGAGAGAGAGAGAGAGAGAGAGAGAGACAGAGACAGAGACAGAGACAGATACAGAGACAGAGACAGAGACAGAGACAGAGACAGAGACAGAGACAGAGATCAGGACAGAAACAGAGAGAGCAGCAGAGAGTGAACAGGAGAGAAAGAGAGATAAAGAGAGAGAGAGAAATTGAGAAAAGGAGCACAATAGAAAGAGAGAGACACAGTGTGAACAATAGCAGTCAAAGTGGTTTTGGGAGAGAAGGTTTCTGTAGTAAAACGCTTGTCCTCAAAGAACCCAGAGCTCCAAGCATCTAATATTATACCAGGAAGACCTCTCTCTGTTGCACATCTTGGATCTCAGAAGCTTCAGAGGACATTCTAGCTGAGTTTAACCTCCTCTGACCAGGTCTGACCAGGTCTGACCAGGTCTGACCAGGTCTGACCAGGTCTGACCAGGTCGAACAACATTATAATCAGGTCTGACAGGTTCTAAACAGGTTCTAACCAGGTTCTAACCAGGTCTATCACATCTCCATCAGAGTGGGTCTAACCAGGCTCGAACCAGGCTCTAACCAAGTCTATCCAGATCTAACCAAGTCTGTCCAGGTCTAACCAAGCATAACCAAGTCTAACCAAGTCTATCCAGGTCTAACCAAGTCTGTTTAGGTCTAACCAAGTCTATATAGGTCTAACCAAGTCTATCCAGGTCTAACCAAGTCTATCCAGATCTAACCAAGCATAACCAAGTCTATCCAGGTCTAACCAAGCATAACCAGGTCTAACCAAGTATAACCAGGTCTAACCAAGTCTATCCAGGTCTAACCAAGTCTATCCAGGTCTAACCAAGTCTAACCAAGTCTATCTAGGTCTAACCAAGTCTATCCAGGTCTAACCAAGTCTATCCAGGTCTAACCAGGTCTACCCAGGTCTAGCGTACCTCCATCAGAGTAGGTCTAACCAGGTCTAGCCTACCTCCATCAGAGTAGGTCTAACCAGGTCTAGCGTACCTCCATCAGAGTAGGTCTAACCAGGTCTAGCGTACCTCCATCAGAGTAGGTCTAACCAGGTCTAGCGTACCTCCATCAGAGTAGGTCTCGGTGCCATATCCGTCCTGCAGGCCGTTGTTCCAGGTCCCCTCATACTTCCCGCTGGTGCCCGTGCTCTCCCGGAGGCCGTATCGACCCTTGAAGCCGTGAGTCCACTCCCCCTTGTACACCCACTTTCCCTTGTTCTCCACCCCCACGCCGTGCCTCTTGCCCTGGGCCCAGGTACCCTGGTAGGTGTTGCCGCTGGGCCAGGTGTAGATGCCCACCACCTCGAAGCCGTGGCTCCAGGATCCAGAGTACTCTCCCTGGCCCTTGGGCCCGGTACAGATGCCGTGTCCATGGGCCTTGCCCTCCTCCCACCCTCCGCAGTATGACCCCCCATCATCAAAGTTGAACCTGCCCCCAGTGGACATGCATGAAATAGGTTTTGGCAAATCCCCCAAACCTCGAAAAGAAAAAAAGGAAAGGAAAAGGATGGAGAAACAGCGTGGAGGGAGTGAAGGAGGCAGCTCTGAGGGGCTGGTGGAGCAGGGCGCTGCAGGGGAGGACGGAGGAGTGATGGTGTGAAGGGTGGGGGGCACTGGAGAAGAGGTTACCCCCAAAACAAAACAAGTCTTCCCCTACTCTGCAGCGACAACAACAACCCCCAAAAACTGAAATAAAATAAATAAAAAGGGAGGAGGGAGGGGGGGGGGGATGGGGTAACAAGTTAAGTAGCCTCCCCAAGATAGTCCAGAGTCTTGAGAGAGGCCAGACAGGGCCAGAAGCAGCCTCCTCAGACCATCCTCTCCGTGTGTTGGAGCAGGTTAGCAGTCCCACTGTCCCCGGCCTCCGCAGCCAGCCAGCAGCAGCACACTGCCCTGCGCCATGGGTCCTCTCTGCAAACTCACACAGCAACAAGCAGACCCTCCACCTCCTCTAGTCTTCAGGTTCAACTCCCCCTCCTCCTCCTCCTCCTCCTCCCTGTGGATCCAGACAGGAGGCTCTCCCCCGGGTGCACCTGCCTGTCGGAACCTCCTCCTCTCCGGTGCTGTGGGCCTCGTCGCTCCCCTGGGCTGGGGAAGACCAGAAGGTTCCACAGAGGAACCCTGGTTCCCGGCGATGGTGGGCCAGACAGGCTGTCGGCTTCCCCAGCCTCAGTGCTCCATCGTGCTGGGAGTCTGCCTGCACAGCTGCTTCCCCCTCTGCTCCACCAGCATGGCCCTGCCGCTATGCAGGCTGCCCAGGAGAGATGGAGAGGGAGATTCTGCTGCGCTTAGCTCGTCCTTTGCTCCCAGTGAGCGGCACAACCGTCTCTCCTCCGACAGACAGCGCGCACACACAAGCTCAGCCACAGCAAGTGCGCACGTACAGCACGGACATAAACAACTGAACTGATTAATTTACCTCTGCTGTTTTCCCTTCCTCTCCCTCTCTCTTTCTCTCTCTCGAGCACACTCCCTCGCTCTCTCTCCACTGTCAGGGGTCTGTTTTATCCCTGATCCTAAGTGGTTTATCTGGGTTGGTTGTTATCTTGTTTTCTTATCCGTAGAAAATAAATCCACCTTTATTGCCTCTTTCTGCTCTTTTCAGCGTGTTACGCTCTTCATTTTTGTGTCATCGCTCTCATCAGCTGTTGCCTTATTTCCTCCATATCTCCTTATAGTCGTCTCTCTCGCTCTCTCTCTCGCTCTCTCTCTCTCTCTCAAATCTGCTCATTAGTGGAGGACTGTTTCAATGCAGCCACCAACCCCTCCCCCTCCTGCTTTTAAAGAGACAGAGACTGCAGCACTGCTAGCCTCTTCACCTCTCTCTCTCTCCTCTCTTTCTTTCTTTCTCTCTCCTCCCTCTTCCTCTCCTTCTGTCTCTGCAGTCTCACAAGTCCAGGATATCGGTCCTTTGTCCGACGTTGTCGGATTGATTTACAGTACAACACATTCTAGTAATCAATCAGTCGAAAGCTTCAAGACCCTTTAGATGGGGCTCAACAAGTGACAACGGGATGTGAAAGAACAGCAGCTCATATTATCGTAAATATGTGTATTCACACACAGGTGAGCAATCGTGTTGAAACAGCTTCCTGTGTGAAGTGTCCAGTGGTGTTTTACCTCCACCTGGAGAATGCCGCTGACCTTTGACCTACAGCTGACACACACACACACACACACACACACACACACACACACACACACACACACACACACACACTGTTTGTGTATGTATAAATGTGTGTGCTTTTGTACGTGTAGATGTGTACGAGTGTGCTTGTGAATACGTAAACGTGTGCTGTATGAGGGTGTGTTTGTGTGTGGCATGCATGCGTGTGTATATGTGAGTGCGTGTGTGTTATTAGCCTGGATGGGATCAGGATGAGGTGGTTATAATTAGACTGTTCTGACATGCTCCTCCCCACAGGTAAACACTACCCTCTCCCTCCACATGGCAGCCACGCCTACAGAGGCCCACATGGGACAAACTGTGCACAACTGCTGCTGCGCAACTGATGATAATGAAGACGGTGACGGTCCCTGTTCTTTGACTGTGACTTCCAAAAATACTATTAGAACTATGTATCCAAAACCTGATTTTATAGAATAGAAGCCTCCGCTAAATTAATAAAATGTCAAATATGTACGCCGTCTCCTAGTGACTGAAACACAGTGAAACAACAAAGCTGAATTACTGTTAGTTGTACTGGAGTCAGAGAAAACAACATGTTTTGATATGTGTATATACCAAGGCAATGAACCATGCAAAGGTACAACGCATTTAGTGTATTTTTCATAAAGAATACGCTAGGGCCTTCTCAAAAACTGTCATACTACCGCTGAACGAACTTCAGCGTTGATAACCAAACATGGAGCCTTTGCTACACGTACAACTCAATGTGAACGGATAATGACATCTACTGGTCATTTGTAGGAAATACAATGTTCTATAACTAAGAATATATAACACAATTAACATGATGCTATAGATGTGAGTTTCATTATTGTGTTGACAGATGACTCAATATTCGTTCAAGGACCGTGTGTTACAGGGATTCATAAACACTTGCTTGTGCTAACTGATTTGTAAAGCACTAAACTCCTACCATGACTTCGGCTGAATCGGCTCACTCCGAAGGCAAAGATGTATACACAGTGCCCACCCTCCCCCACCACCGGCACCACATAAATGTCACGAGATGACAATTAGTGATTACAAGTCAGAACGACGATTCCCCTATCTGCCGTTTAACTCGGATTACAATCAACGTAAAGTAAAATGTCCGAACACACGGGAAACAGTTCTGGAGGTGTCTACCTCTTTAAAAAGCACAGTAAGAACTTAGCCGACATCTCAACCATGGAACATATGAGCGATGGCAAGTAGGCCTGCAAAATATCTGTACAGCCAATGACCACATCAACTTGAATGACAGACACGTAGTTTATCCAATCGAGAGGCGAATGCTAGATGATGGGCAGGATTTGCTGCCAGAGTGGAGTAATATTCCTCACAGCTGTTTTTCTCTATTCCAGAACTGTAGCAAGATCCTGGGAAGGGGGCGGAATACTGGAACTGCACTTAAAAAAACTTTTTGTAATCGTCATTTTCTTAGACTATATGAAATATGCATGTGCCAAACTCTTAAAACTGTCCACTTGTAGTTTATATGCAAGCTTTGTGCATAGAGTTTTAGATTAATATTTTTTTTACATCAAGACTTGAACTTGAGACTTGGTTGAACCCACAAATGTACAGTTTCTGGTTTTGTTTATTGACCGACGTTTCCTTCTAACTACCCGAATGACATGAGGATTTCAACCGAAGAGATTTATTTGCACCGGGGAGACGGGAAGACGACAGCGTTCGTGGAATAAGTACAGTTTGCGTTTCTATTTACCGAAGTTTATGGATTTTCTTTTTGATTCCAAGCTACTTTATAGTAAACTCGGTACGCTTCGTTCTGTAACCGTCTGACGTGGGGGACCGTAGAGGTCTGTATGCACGAGCAGAGATGGCCACGGAGTGCTCGGAACCTCGTTGTTCTACAGTAAACACAACGACTCATGCTTTTGTGTAAACCAAAGCGTAGGTTACAGCGCTATAAATACAAATCGTCACATAGGGCCTATCACTCGCAGCTGGTCTGCGAGTAAAAAAGATAGGAAGAGCTCAAACCTAAAGTTACCCAAAGACTAAACCTCAAACACTCCAAGTGATCCTTAAAATTATACAGCGCATTTAAACGTTGCCAGATCTATATCCCCGTTATGGACTCAGGTGAAAGTTAACAAAGTTACCGGTGGGCACTCAAGAGGAGCAGCTATGTTCCAAGTGCTCCTACTGTATTTTAAGGTACATGGCAAAAGCACTTTTTAAAATTATACACAACTTCCCTAAAGGCCTCCTATCACAACACCAATAACGTCAAAGGGATTCAGGCTTAAACCTGACTGCGACTTATGAAAATGGTTGAGAACAGGTGTTCTGTGCAGAAGGAGGAGGTGTACCGCTGGTTCTCGGTCCTGAGCTCGTCCCAGAGAGCAGAGTTCCTCTGCGGTCTCCTGGACCTCTGTGTCCCCATTGAGCTGCGTTTCCTGGGCTCCTGCCTGGAGGACCTGGCCCGAAAGGACTACAACTCCCTCCGCGACGCGGAGATCAAAGCCAACAACCCGGCCGACCTCTCCGGTCTCACCAACATCACAGACGAGGGGGTGAGGAGCAAGCTCCTGGTGTCTCTGGCTCTGCTCGGCTCCGACAACCGCGAGGCGGCCGGGGTGCTGTTCCGGACGCTCACGCACATCGACGCCGTCATCAGTAACTACGGGCTGCAGCTGAACGACGGGCAGACGGAGCAGCAGTTCCTCCTGCTCTTCACCATGGCCTCCAATCACCCCGCCTTCAGTTTCCATCAGAAGCTGGTGCTCAGGCAGGAATTGAGACACGTCCAGGACATGCTGCAGAGCAGCTGTGCTGGGGAGGCTCCGGGAGGAGGAGGGGAGGGGACCGGAGGCCTGGCCTCTTCATCCCCCCTGCCCTGCCCCATCCCTGCTGCCTCCCCCTGCCTGCTGAAGAAGGGACTCTGCCTCAAGGTAGGTACCGTGGGTCCTTCAGAGGGCACAGGGGAGCACACTCACACACAGACATACACACTCATGAATACACGCAGACACACACACACACACACACACAGCCCTGATGGTGGAGATTTGTATGTTGGGTTGATCCTTTAGTTCAGAGAGTGAGGTTGTGCCATGTGTGTCTGTAACCTTTAACCTGAGGGCTGTTCTAGACCGGCTTCACAACTGGAGGTGAGAGGTCATAGGGGACCCTATCACCATCATGGCTATAAAAAGGTCAAAGGTGAGGAACGCCCAGCCTACCTTGGTTCCGTAGTTTGGTGTCCTGAGTCGACCTGGTTCACGCACACGCACACACACACACACACACACACACAAATAAACCACAGACACACATGCATACACACACATGGAGTCACACACACACACACACACACACACTGTACATGCATGCACAAACAAAATGAACACACACACACTGTGACAGGGGGGTTCCCAGCGCTAGGTGCACACTGCTTTGGGTTAATATCTGACAGAGAAACGTCTGTAATGGTGGTTATAGCTCTGTGTGTGTGTTTGTGTGTGTGTGAGGGAGAGAAAAGTGTGAGATAGAGGTCTCGAAAGAAGGGAGAGGAGGGATAGAGAAAGAAAGAGCAAGACAGCAGGAGCCAAAACAAATGTTTCATTTCTAGATAAATCAGATCAGACTCAATCACACAAAGACTCATCGTGGTCTCTGTTTCTTAAAGAATCTGAGTCACACACACACACAACCATAAACACACACTCAAGCACACACAGATTAACACACACATGTGTACATGTGTAAGGCATGTATACACACACACACACACACACACACACAGCTTCCTGACTGTTCAAACATGTTGGGGTTGTGTGGGGAAAGTCCCCAGCTCTGTTGGTGTTGGCCTCTGTTCAGTGCAGGTCAGCACATTTCTCCATGCTGAAATCAACCCAGTGTGTGTTACGAGCGTGTGTATGTGTGGCATGAGTGTACGCATGGGGTGTGTGTGAAAGAAAGAAAGAAAGAAAGAGAGAGAGGGAGAGAGGGAAGGAGAGAGAGAGAGAGGGAAGGAGGGAGGGAGGGACTCTCCAGTGAATCACCAGAAGGCTCCGACTTGTTGCTCTAAGTGGAGTCTCAGACAGTATCGTGCTGATTATGTTCAACTGAGTTTACGCAAACCCCAACCTCAGAGTGGGTAATGAATGTTCCAAGACCTGGGTTAGCGAGAGAAGAGAGACTGGTTTGGAGTTAGAGAAAGCAACCTTGCCTGGATCAGATGGGGATGTGGCAGGAGCAGGCTGTAAAGCACCTTCATGGATTTCAGAACCAATCTCACCCTGTGCGAGTGAGTGTGTTTGCATGCTTTTGAGTGTGTGTGTGTGTGTATGTAAGAGAGAGGGGTATAGAGGCAGAGAGAGAGGGAGAGAGAGACAGAGCGAGTTACAGAGACACAGAGAGAGCTCCTATAGGCTGAGAGAAGAGAGATTAGAGAGCTAGAATTGGTCAACAATCCTTTACTAGTGACCACACTCACATGGGATTCCTACCAGAAATAACATGAGGTTACAGTGATTACTAGTTAATAAACGCTTAAAGCTATAGTTTATGTACATAGCATACACACATGTTATGTATCGTGAGAACTATAGTTTTAGAGATGTCTTACTTGAAAACGACCCCCGTGTCCATAATGTACAGTGACTATAGTTTAAGTACGGTGACACCATTGTTTATGCGTATGTTGTCACGGTAACCGTAGTGTGTTCAGTGTGTCAGTGTGACCCACTCGCCTGAAAAGGAAAGAGGAAGACAGTGCCGGGCTGGAGGTCTCTCCTGACTGAACAAGGTAGTTACAGGCAGGGACAGACCATAATAACCGTGTCTCACCTCAGTCCTCGCTCATCCCTAAGGTAATAACAGAGCACACACACACAGCACACACACAGGCAGAGCGTCACTCTATGATGTGAAATGGAGAGCACGTGCAGGAAAGCTGACCAGTCCTGTATGTATGGAGAGAAAGACTGGACATATCATAATAACAAAAACAATGAGCTTGTGTAGCTGACACTTTTCTCCAGTGATGAACAGCAAGGGATGTGAACCTGTGACCCCTTAAGCGGCTGTCAAATTCTCTAACCACTGAGCTGTAGCCATAATTAATAAACATGTGTGTGTGTGTGTGTGTGTGTGTAGAAACTCACTATGTTAACAGTGCTGTGAAGTATGCCTGTTTTTTTCACATTTCATTCATTCATCATATGCACAGGTTGTGCTAATAGAAAGTTCTACACACAATCAAGTATCGGAAGTGCTTAGTTATGACAGTATTTCAGTGGTCAGAATCAAGAAGTAGAAGAAAGAGGAGAGATAAGGAGAAAGACAAACTGGAATACTGGTACTGAATGTGAACTCTGACTACACAATCTTGACCTCGACATCAACTCTTGACTTTTAGACTGACCTTTCACTTTTACCCTCTGCTCCCCAGAACCAGCAGCTAGGAGAGATCTTAGCAGGCCCATGCCCAGGTCCAGGGGTTGGTGAGGAGGCCAGACCAGGAGACCAGGAGGGGGGGCCAGAGCCTTTATCTCTCCCCTCTTCAGTGTCACCTCTGCAGGCACCTGGCTTGCTGCACCTGGGAAAGCCAGGCAGAGGTGGGTGACCAGTCTGGAACAGGTTAGGTTAGGTTATGCTCTATGCATAGAGACTGTCTGAAATGTCTATGTGCACAAGAAGTTCCAGTGATAGTTGGGATCGGGGTTTACATCAGACTGTAAAATCACTGTGTGTGAGTGTGTGTGTGTATGTTACAAGATTCCACTTGCTGAAACATCTAAGCCAAACCATCTTAAGGAATGCAGCAGAGCCCTCGGGCATTACAGTCGAAAGAGAGAAATGGGAAGAGAAGGAGGGAGGGAGAGAGCAAGGGAAGGAGAATTGGGGAGAGAGACAGAGAAAGGGAGGGGGAGAAAGAGATATAGAGAGATAGTGGGGAGAAGATGTAGTTCTCACCTAGCGGTGTGTGGACAGCCTTAGTGTCTGTTCACACCCAACACATTGCTAGTATCTCTTCTAGAATGTTGTTCTTCTCCTCCACCTCTTCCTGAGGCAGAGCAGAGCAAGGTAGAGCCCCTGTAGATGGTGTCTCTAGGACGGCAGGAGTGGTTATTTCCACACAGCCTTGTTGAGGTCACTGAAACTGATCTCCTCTCTTGCTGCTGTCAGTATGGTGACAGTTTCTCTTCTCTTTCTCCGTTGTCCCCCACCTCTCTCTTTTCTCTTACTCTCTCTCCGTCCTACACACCGTTTCCTCTCTCTCTCTCTTCCTCTCTCTCTCTCTCTCTCTCCATCTCTCCCTTAATCCAAGAGGGACTTCTTCTGGTGCATCTGGACTTAATGCTCCTAGTGGTCACAACAAGGCCTGCACACATACAGTACTGATGACTAAACAAGCTCAACCACTTTACGAACACAGTTACACACACACACACACATACACACACACACACACACACACACACACATATACACGCACACACACACACACACATACAGAGTGTGGCAGCGGAGATGTTTTCTTTCTTTGTGCGTGTGCTCTTTCCCTGGCTGAGTCTGGGAGGAAATGTTTATGTGTCTGTATGACATTAACAGTGTTTTTGTTGTTGTGTGTGCCCTTAATATTTGTTTGGGAACGTGTGTGTGTGTGTGCCCTGAATCTTTGCTGAACATTCAAAATGTCACTGGCAGGATCCCTGAAATGGTTCACTAATCCTCTCATAAATCTAGCTTTAAATCTCTCTCTCTCTTCCTCCCTCTCTTTTTCTTGTCGTTTCAGTGAATGTAGAGAAGATTGAGATGAAAGGCGTCACCTACAAAACTGACAAACTCAGTGAATATGTGTTGGAGGTGAGAAGGGATCATTTTTGTACTTTTTCATACACACACACAGTCACTCACTCACACACAAACACACATACACACACACATAGGCACACACACACACCCACAGGGTTGCTTGTAACCTTCTCCTGGTCTTGCAGGTGAGCTGGTCTGACTACTCCACAACCACAGTGGTGAGGAAGCACCAGGATCTGATGGATCTTCTCTCTCAGGTAGGAGGAAGAGGAGGAGGCAGAGGAGGAAGAGGAGGGGCTGGATGACGAGTTTGATGAAGTTAAGGGGAGGATATAGCTGAGGGAGAGGATGACTGGTATTAACCTGGGTGTCTCGGATGAGGGGAGGAGGAAGAATTGATAGTAGGTAGAGGTTGAGGAGGTGAGAAGGAGGATGGAGAGAAGGTGAGTGGGCAGGGGAGGGTTAGATGAGGATGGACAGGGGGAGGGGAGGAGGTAGTCGAGGAGAAGGAAGAGGAGGTAACCAGGTTGTGGGAGGAGGAAAGTGAGGAAGAGGAGAGTAGACTCACCTGGTTGTGTCTTGGGTCTGCCAGGTGTCCCAGGTGTACCCAAATGAAGGCCTGGACAAGCTCCTTCCCAAGTCACCTTGCCTTGACTCCGCCCCCGAATTGGACAGGTAGGCCCAAGCCCCTTCCTCCCTGACCTCTGAACTCTAACAGATAAATGTTAGACTGGGAGAATGAGAGAGAGCGGCATGCTACTTTGCTCTTGACACCACCACCATTATCTCTGTCCCTCTTTCTCTCTCCCTTTCTCTCTCTTCCTCACGGTCTCTCATTCTTGCTCTTTTGCTCTCTCTCTCTGTCTCCCTTTCTCTCTCTTCCTCACGGTCTCTCATTCTTGCTCTTTCTCTCTCTCTCTCTCTCTCTCTCTCTCTCTCTCTCTCTCTCTCTTCTCTCTCTCTCTCTGTCTCCCTCTCTCTCTCTTGCTGCTTCTCTCTCTCTCTGTCTCCCCCTCCCTTCCTCTATCTGCAGGTGGCTCACTTCCCTTCCACCTCACATCCTCAAACACCAACAAGTCACACTCTTCTTCAGCTCAGCCCCCCCAGGCCCCCCAGGCCCCCCAGCCCCCCCTACCGTTCCGTTCCCCCACAGTGCAAGTAAGAACCCTGGATCCTTTTCTCCACTATGTTTAACTGGGGTAGCAGTTGTGTGTGTGTTTATGCTTGTGTGTGTTCATGTCTGGGGTTTAGGGGGTGGTGACTATTTTGGTCGTGTGGGAATTCAGGCTGGTATGTTTGTGTAGGGAGGCCTAGAGATTGGTGACCTCATGATAGAATGTGTGTGTGAGAGAGAGAGAGAGAGAGAGAGAGAGAGAGAGAGAGAGAGAGAGAGAGAGAGAGAGAGAGAGAGAGAGAGAGAGAGAGAGAGAGCGAGAGAGCGAGAGAGAGAGAGAGAGAGAGAGAGAGAAAGAGTGTGTGAGGATGTGTGAGTGTGTGACCTCATCCATTTGGCTATTTAGATCCCCATAAGGATAGTAAGCAGCGTGTGTGTCTGTGAGAGTGTGTGTCTGTGTGTGTGTGAGAGAGAGAGAGAGAGAGAGAGAGAGAGAGAGAGAGAGAGAGAGAGAGAGAGAGAGAGAGAGAGAGAGAGAGAGAGAGAGAGAGAGAGAGATGGATGGATGGATGGATGGATGGATGGATGGATAGAGAGAGATGGATAGATAGATAGTGTGTGTGAGAGAGAGAGAGAGAGAGAGAGTGTCTGGGATACTGGGCCAGACAGTCTCTCAGTCCAGTGAAGGATATTAGTCCTCTGGGATGTAGGAAAATAGAACCAGTCTGGCTGGGCAGTGATGTGTGTGTGAGTGTGTGTGTGTGTGTGTGTCTGTGTGTGTGTGTGTGTGTGTGTGGTCAAGTGGCACCACTCTTCAAACCCACCATGCTGGAGCCTGCAGGTCTTCTCTGCACACTCAGACGGGAGGGCTGTGAGGAACCATGGACCTCTCTCAAAATCGTTTTTCAGAAATATTTGTGAAACTTTTTGAAACTTTTTTTCACACACAGCGAAAGTAGAGGATAGAGGAGGGCAGGGGAGAAGATAACAGAGAAGTCTAAAACAGAATAAAACAGAGCAGAGTACAATATAGTAGAGTCCTCAACAAGTAAGTCAATGATTCTAACTTTTTGTTGGACTTCCCAAAAATGGGGAAAGTTTTTTTTAGCCTTTGGAAAGTTTTTTTGGGGGAAAGGTTCTACCTAGGAACATATAGAAAGAAGGTTCTCTGTGTGTGTTTTTTATTTTTTTTCAAAACCTTTATTCGAAACCTTTTTTTGTAATCATTCTTTTCAACCTTTTGAAAATGTTTTTGGGAAAGGTTCTACCTAGGATAGAAGGGAAGTTCTCTGTGTGTGCGGCTGTGAGGGAGACAGGTAAAGTGTCATCTCTGCTGTTCCTCTCTTCTGCAGGTCTGGGCTGCCTGCTGCAATACAGAGGGTCCAACAGGTAGGACCTCAATCTCTCTCTCTCTCTCTCTCTCTCTCTCTCTCTCTCTCTCTCTCTCTCTCTCTCTCTCTCTCTCTCTCTCTCTCTCTCTCTCTCTCTGTCTCTCTTTCTCTCTCTCTCTCTCTTTCTCTCTCTCTCTCTGTCTCTCTTTCTTTCTCTTTTCTCTCCCTGCCTGCCTGCCTGCCGGCCTGCCTGCCTTCCTGCCTACCTGCCTCTCTCTTTCTCTCACTCCTCTTTGACCATCTCTATTTCTCTCTGTCTCTTTCATTCATAACACTCTCTTTCCCCCTCTCTGTTTTCTTTCTCTCTCTCTCATTCTCTGTCCTTCTCTTTCTTACTGTCTTTCCATCATTCACCCTCTCTCTCTCTCTCTCTCTGTCTCTCTCTCTGTCTCTCTCTCTCTCTCTCTCTCTCTCTCTCTCTCTCTCTCTCTCTCTCTCTGTCTCTCTCTCTCTCTCTCTCTCTCTCTCTCTCTCTCTCTCTCTCTCTCTCTGTCTCTCTCTCTTTCTGTCTCTCTCTCTCTCTGTCTCTCTCTCTCTCTCTCTCTCTCTCTCTCTCTCTCTCTGACAGGGCTGTGTGTGGAGTGGCCAGTATCCAGCCAGTCATGAGTGTCCACAGCTCCATGCAGCCTCATTCCCCTCCCCACCTGCCCCACCTCTGCCACCTGCCCCCTCACCTCCCCCCCCAGCTGCCCCCCCAGGGCCCCCTGGTGGGCCCCCACCCTGCAGGAGGAGAGACTGCAGTGCCCCCCCTTGGATGTCTCCAAAGCGCCACCCTGGCCCCTCCTACAAGCCCGGAGCAGAGCGGCATCTTGGAATGGCTACGCAAGCTCCGCCTCCACAAGTATTACCCCGTCTTCAAGCAGCTGACCATGGAGGAGGTTAGTGGGGCCAGGGAAGATAGTGGGCGGGGCTTGAGGCGAATGTGGAGAGAGCAGTGCATCCCTATCCCTCTGTCCATCCCTCTCTTTATCTCTCCATCTCTCTCTCTATCCCTCTCTCTATCCCTCTCTCCATCCCTCTCTTTATCTCTCTATCCCTCTCTCTATTTCTCTATCTCTCCATCCCTCTCTCTATCCATATATCCCTCTCTCTATCCCTCTCTCTATCTCTCTATCCCGCTCTCTATCCCTCTCTTTATCCCTCTCTCTATCCCTCTCTCCATCTCTCTCCATCTCTCTCCATCCCTCTCTCTATCCCTCTCTCTATCCTTCTATCTCTCTATCCCTCTCTCCATCCCTCTCTTTATCCCTCTCTCTATCCCTCTCTCCATCTCTCTCCATCTCTCTCCATCCCTCTCTCTATCCCTCTCTCTATCCTTCTATCTCTCTATCCCTCTCTCCATACCTCTCTTTATCCCTCTCTCTATCCCTCTCTCCATACCTCTCTTTATCCCTCTCTTTATCCCTCTCTCCATCTTTCTCCATCCCTCTCTCTATCCCTCTCTCCATCCCTCTCTCTATCCCTCTCTCCATCTCTCTCCATCCCTCTCTCTATCTCTCTATCCCTCTCTCCATCTCTCTCCATCCCTCTCTCTATCCCTCTCTCCATCTCTCTCTCCATCCCTCTCTCTATCTCTCTATCCCTCTCTCCATCTCTCTCCATCTCTCTCTCCATCCCTCTCTCCATCCCTCTCTCCATCCCTCTCTCCATCCCTCTCTCTATCCCTCTCTCTATCTCTCTGTACAGCCCAGTCTCTATCTCTCTGTGCAGCCCAGTCTCTTCACCGTCTCCCCTCCCTCTCTCTATCTCTCTGTGCAGCCCAGTCTCTATCCCTCTCTCCATCCCTCTCTCTATCTCTCTGTGCAGCCCAGTCTCTTCACCCATCTCCCCTCCCTCTCTCTATCTCTCTGTGCAGCCCAGTCTCTATCTCTCTGTGCAGCCCAGTCTCTATCTCTCTCTCCATCCCTCTCTCTATCTCTCTGTGCAGCCCAGTCTCTATCTCTCTGTGCAGCCCAGTCTCTATCTCTCTGTGCAGCCCAGTCTCTATCTCTCTGTGCAGCCCAGTCTCTATCTCTCTGTGCAGCCCAGTCTCTATCCCTCTCTCCATCCCTCTCTCTATCTCTCTGTGCAGCCCAGTCTCTATCTCTCTGTGCAGCCCAGTCTCTATCTCTCTGTGCAGCCCAGTCTCTATCTCTCTGTGCAGCCCAGTCTCTATCTCTCTGTGCAGCCCAGTCTCTATCTCTCTGTGCAGCCCAGTCTCTATCTCTCTGTGCAGCCCAGTCTCTATCCCTCTCTCCCAGTCTCTTCACCGTCTCCCCTCCCTCTTCCACAGTTCTTAGGTCTGACTGAAGAGGATCTGAATAAGTATGACCTCACACAAGGAGCCAAGAAGAAGCTGAAGACCCAGCTGGAGCTGCAGAAGTGAGTCCTTCACATGGAACAAGAATCAAAATCATCATAATCATGTGTTCATTTAGCACACGCATTCACCCTAATCAATATATGGGGCTATACCCATCCCTGTATGCTTCAATCTATGTAACATAGATAGAAGTAGTGTTCAGAACAGTTAAGAGGTGTACAAGAGGACTTTTGGACTGGACCACTCTCAACTACCCTCTGCCCCCAGACACACATAAACTACCCTGTGTGTGTGCTCTCTGCACAACTACACTATGTAGTCATACAGCCAGACATGCCCTGACATAAAGCTACGTAGGTGTGTGTGTGTGTGTGTGTGCTTTAGTCATGCACCCAGATACACTTGCAGAAGAGGGAGAAGTTGTTTGTTTAATTATCCATTAACCTGAAGAGAACCAATCAGTGCTGCCGTTCTGTGAGAGAGAGAGAGAATACAGGACTGGAGGGCGTCAATGGTTAACTGGGCTGAATGGTTAGTTTAGATAAGTTGTACTTTAAGCGAGATAAGCCCAGTGTTTGTGCGTGTGTGGAGCGTGCGGAAAGGGAGAAAACACTATCAGCTCAACACTGTTTCCAGTCTCTCCACCAGCTTGTTTAGCCGAGTCATGGCCCCTTCAGGTTGTCTTTCACCCTGTCACCCTTACTCAGTCATAACCCCAGACCTGACACAGCCATCACCCTGTCACCCCTTCATTGTAGGTTTTACAAGACCTCTAGTGGCCATGTGTGGAACTGCCTTCACCCAATACAGGGTACACAAGCCCAGTACCATGTTAGTAGATCAGGTTATTTTTTGCAAGAGAAGCTGTGTATATGTACACTAAATATGTGTGTGTGTGTGTGTGTGGCCAGCAGGGAGAAAATGGAGAAGAGGTACATGGTGTCACAGTTTCCGGTGTCTTGTAGTGGAATCGCCAGGGTAACCCCCTCCAGCCACATCGGCCCCATGGCACACCTACAACCTGCCAACACAGGTAACACCTACATAGGTAACACCTAACACCTGCACAGGTAACACCTACATAGGTAACACCTAACACCTGCACAGGTAACACCTACATAGGTAACACCTAACACCTGCACAGGTAACACCTACATAGGTAACACCTAACACCTGCACAGGTAACACCTACATAGGTAACACGTAACACCTACATAGGTAACACCTAACACCTGCACAGGTAACACCTACATAGGTAACACCTAACACCTGCACAGGTAACACCTACATAGGTAACACCTAACACCTGCACAGGTAACACCTACATAGGTAACACCTAACACCTGCACAGGTAACACCTACATAGGTAACACGTAACACCTACATAGGTAACACCTAACACCTGCACAGGTAACACCTACATAGGTAACACCTAACACCTGCACAGGTAACACCTACATAGGTAACACCTAACACCTGCACAGGTAACACCTACATAGGTAACACGTAACACCTACATAGGTAACACCTAACACCTGCACAGGTAACACCTACATAGGTAACACCTAACACCTGCACAGGTAACACCTACATAGGTAACACCTAACACCTGCACAGGTAACACCTACATAGGTAACACCTAACACCTGCACAGGTAACACCTACATAGGTAACACCTAACACCTGCACAGGTAATACTGGATAGACCTCTTTGTTGAGAAACGTGACCACGTTATGTGTTTGAGCATGAACATGTGTGTGTGTGTGTGTGCAGAGTTGCGTGTGGATGTGGACCCAGGGTCTTCCCTAAACAGAGACAGCAGCTCCTCTTCCGGGTACTCCAGCGCCCCCTGCAGTCCCCGAGATGCGGCGTTCGACAGAACCAAGGACACACACAGACGTAAGACCTTGTCACAGCAAGCCCTCCATCAGAAGGCCTTTTCACTCAATTGGAGCACTGTCACAATGCCACTCATTCTGATGAATCTTCCACAAATCTCCTCTCCTCAGGTATGGAGTTGGGTCTGGAGCTGCCTGGAGCAGACAGGACTTGTGTCCTCCTCAGTCCCAGCTTTCCAGCCGGGTCCAGCAGACCCACCGCTCAGGTCCTCCCAGTCCAGAACGACCCTACGTCCTGTCTCTCTCCCCCCTCCCAGCCTCCCCCCTCTCTGCCCCTGGTCTCCCCCGCCCCAGGCCGGGTACAGACCTCCCCACGGAAGCCCCGCCCCCCTCCCCTGGGGCCTGGGGTGAGGCTGGAGAGCCTTTTCCCAGGCCTGGGCGTGGACAGCCCCCCTCCTGGGCTCCAGGAGCCCCATGGTCCCAGAGGCCCATCTGCACCCAGCTCCCTGTGCTCCCTTCCTGGGTTGGTGGTGGAGACCAGCACCTCCCTCACCTCCACCTCCAACACCCTCCACCATGTGTCGCACCCTCCCCTCTCACTGCAGGTGTCCTCCTCCCTCCCGCTCAGGACCACGGGACACTACCCCTACCCCACCTGCCCCTCAGTGCCTTCCTCTTCTTCCTCCTCCATGTCAACTTTCCCATCGGGCAGCGTGGCGTGTAGCAGCAACGGCATTCCTGTGGCAACGGCGAGCAGTGTTCCCATGGCAACGGTGGTGCCCGGACACACCTACAGCGTGAGCAGCGTAGCGGCTGCGGTCCCGCCTAGCTCAAGCCCCTCCCCCCAGAGGTCTGCTACGCCCTCGCCCCTGGCTCCTCCCCCTCTTCCTCCTCCTCCTCTTCCTCCGTCTGTGTGTGCAGCTCCTGTGGTTGCCGGGGGAACTGCGGTTCGTACGGGCCCCTCCCAGCCAACTACGCCGGCTACTTCCAGCACCCGTTCTCTGGAACGTCCGTGTTCACTCTGGGGCCCTTGTTCCACCTCAGCCCCCTGCTGGCCACCGCCAGTACTGCAGGAGCCTTCTCCTACCCTCTGGTGGCACCGCCTCTCTACAACAACAGCATGTCACATGACCCACAGCAGCCGCAGGGCTTGGTCCTGCCACCCATGCAGGGCTACCTGGGGGGTGGGGGCAATGTGTACCAGCCGCATGGCTTGCTGGGTAACGGAGTCGGGCACAAGCGGTCAGGGAACGCATCGTGCTACAACTGCGGGGCAAGTGGTCATCGAGCCCAGGAATGCAAACAGCCTCCCATGGATTCACTACAGCAAGGTGCTTACAAGTGCGAATGTGGTCATTTGGCAGACGTTTTTTATCCATAGTGTGTTTGAGGATGTTGAATTGATCTCCACTCACTGCAGTGCTTACTGTGGTGGTGGGGATTCTACCAGGAGCAGGGTGGCAGTGTAAACTTACAGTGTAGTGTATCTCTCCAGGAGCAGAGTTGGAGTGTAGATAATTGCTTGTAACGAGAGCTTAGAAAATAGCAGTGTGTCTTTGCTGAGAGAGCCTTGCTAATGAGCGTGTCGATGGTCTTTTCTGTTCTTGTGCCTCTCAGGGATCTTCAGGCTGAAGTACACCCCCCACGCTGACAGCCAGGACTCTGGAGACTAACGCAGCACACATGATGGGCCTAGAACATGCAACCTCCTGGTACTTCACAGCACACATCATGGGCCTTGAACATGCAACGTCTTGATACTTCACTGCACACATCATGGGCCTAGAACATGCAACCTCCTGGTACTTCACAGCACACATCATGGGCCTAGAACATGCAACGTCTTGATACTTCACAGCACACATCATGGGCCTAGAACATGCAACCTCCTGGTACTTCACAGCACACATCATGGGCCTAGAACATGCAACGTCTTGATACTTCACAGCACACATCATGGGCCTAGAACATGCAACGTCTTGATACTTCACAGCACACATCATGGGCCTAGAACATGCAACGTCCTGGTTCTTCACAGCACACATCATGGAGCTCGAACATGCAACCTCCTGGACTACCTTCAATGCACTACAGACAACCAACACAACCTTCTGACTTTGGACATGGACTTAATCTCGTAATCAGAGTCAGAATATTTAATATGTGACAGTTAGGATGGTGAAGTGTCAATGAATCAGAATCAGAAAGGGTTTAAATCGCCATGAAAGTTTGCACAGACAAGGTATTTACTTTGGCAGGAAGGTACGTACATTACATATATAGGAATCTTAAATGCAGTAAATGTAAATACAGAACGAGGAGGAGGAGGTGAGGTGATGAGGAGAAAGAAATGGAGTAGGAAGAGGAGGAGAAGGGAGGTCGAGGAAGATTGGGAGGAGAGAATCAGAGGCCGTAGTCACTAAACCTTTTATCTTACCTAACAAGAAGGAACTACTTTTAGCCTGAATGTGTTTTGTGACTACAGCCCCTGGTTTCTTGAATACGGCCCCAGGTTTCTTATTGAGTTTCTTCAGCATGTGATAGGAAGAAGAATGAAATGTTGCTAACTTAGCATTGCCAAAACTCATGGTTTGTTTTGTATATTTGTTATTTTTCCAAACAATTGGCATGGTTGAAACAACCGTGTGTCTATTACACAGATTTGAATGTCGTAATCATCGAATGCAATTTTATGAAAGTTTGAATTTTGTCATGTTAGTGAGAGGATTTTAGTTAGTGTTATCTGTTTATGGATGTGTGTCTCCTGTTCAGTATGATCCTTCAGTCATACTGGGAAGGAGCCTGTCTTCTTGGGGGTTAGGGGTGGGGGGGGTTGTTAAAGCACTTTTCAGCTGAGAACGAGCAAAAGCTCCGGGGGGGAGGGTGGGGCCCAGAGCCGAGGGGGGCGTTGGGGGTGGGAGGGGTGGGAGGGAGGGGTGGGAGGGGCAGGGGGTGCCGGGCTGGTCCCGGCCAGAGGAGAGATGACACCAGGACACAAGTCCTCAAGATGAGACTTGGCTGAGGTGACTCTGAGGATCACCATGAAGACATGAGGGACTTGTATTTAACCGGGTGAATGTCATGTGTGTATGAATGCTGATCTCAACTTCAATGACGTGGAGTCGTTGAGTGAAAATGTACTATGGTAATCATAACTTGACTATGGTAATCATAACTTGACTATGGTAATCATAACTTGCAGGAAAAGTGAACTGCCATTTTGGTTGCTATGAGAGACATTGATGGTTTTTCATTCATGAAAATGTGTCGTCTTCAGACGATCAGAAGCACCAATCCCAGGAGTGTTGGTTAAAGACCCACCCCTCCGTCAGGGATGTCCATATGAAACGAGAAATGTGCCAAGCACAAGACTCGAGGGGACAGAGTATTTAGGATCTACATTTTTATTCCGGCTGGACTGTAGTATTCCTCATGTGAGATAGGGATGAATATTTTATATGAGCTCCATCGGCAAGTTTCTGAAAGCCGTAGAATCCTACGCTACCTTTGTTTCATCCTTCTTCTCTGACACCATGTTGAGCCAGACAGGGATCCAGGTCTTCAGCTGATCTGTATGAGCTAGAGCCCCCTAGTGGCCAGGATGAGGAATGACAGGACGGGTGTTCAGTGTAACTACCATCTCTGTATTCACAGCTATGCATGTTGCTTAATCTTTACAACCAAAACAACAAAAACTGCAGATTTTGAATTGTTGGTGTAGAAACATGAAAGCCAGTAAACATGTTTTGTGTTTTCTGTTATTTTTCTATTGTTGTAGGAGTTATGTTTTATAAAAATCGCATCACAACCTTTGAAAAAAATAATAAAATGTTTTGATTCTGTTCTGTAATTGCAAACATTTCAACTGAGTGAGAGCACATATCCACTATGTCATGGCTGAATTGTCAGCATTCTCTTCCACTGCTATACACAACCATACTGTTTTAATGTATTTTATTCATAAAATAGCAACATAAATACAGGAAGAGGAGGTTGTGTAATATTGCTGTAATTGTGAAGACTGAGGGCATCAACAAGGGATCATGGCTGTTCCAGAGCCACCCCTCCACTACAACACGTTGTATGACAATGTTATTACAACCCTAAATCACATCTCCATAAAGGACCGTGTTTAGAACGCCCAGAAGTTGGTTATGGACACATATTTTACAATAAAATATAATCACATTAAATAAAAAGAGCAAAAGGAAAACCGAGAGAAAAAAAAAACTGTGACAAAAAAAAAGCATCTAAACGTTAATGTTGTTTAGAGGATTGAAAAAGAGAAGCAGGGAAGGAGAGCAGGGAGAGCTGGACAGCACATTCTAACTAACCTTTTAGCCAAACCTTGTAAAGGCATCCCAAACAGAGGGTGTGACAGCGAGGCCTAATGCCGCACTCTTCAAGGGGGAATGAAGAGGAAGGAGTGATAGCAATTTTTCCCTCCTTTGTTTCCAAACCCTGATCTGAACTGGCTGGGCAGGTTTACACTCTGCAGCAGCAAGCTGGTTTGGACCAATTCCACCAATATTAGTCACGTGACGAGACAGGGGTTTAGTTATTTCTGGTGTTTACTAAGAAAGTGGGGGAGGACAAAGGTTTTTTTATCGAGTATTTAAAAAGAGTTCCTGATCCATCCCTCCCTTCTCCTATCATAAAATCTGTTAAGTCTCCTCATATCGTCTGCATCACTGATTTCTCCATCAGTCATGCTCTTCATCGTAGTGTTCAACATCATAGATTTATAAATTCAGAAGTAATTATTCTATCTGTACACTGAGGGTTAAATCTCTTTTACAATCATCACGCAAGATTCTAGAAGCATAGCAAGCAGCAGTCCTCTTCTGAAGTTCCACGTGGCGGGAAAGAGGTGGGAAACAAACTAACTGATAAGGATCATGGATGCTTCAATAAGGAGCTACATCTCAACAAAACCAAAGAACTTAGTAGGTCATCCCATGAGCTGAGCTGAACAGGGGTGGTGGAAAGAAACGACAACTTGCCTGGATGAATCAGTACACAACGAGGAAGTGGAAACAAAAATTCCTTTATGGCGTTAAAGACCTAAGACTAAGTCATTCCGACATACGCCACTGTGTGATCTATCACATGCCCTGGCACTGACGAGTATCAGAGAAGATTCAAACTGGAGATTCTTAAAGGAACCCTGAAGGTTCCTAAGCAGTTGATGATGGGTTTGTTTTAGTTCCTTCTGCCGTTTTCACAGCAAGCTCACCCAACACTACGACACACTGGGGATGTCTAGGGCTGGACGCAACGCAGACCGCTGGAAGTAGGACCCAAACATGACTTTAAACGACTGACTGGAGGTAGCAATCTAAACAGCCAATCGTGTTTTTGCTATTCTACTCCATCAACAGAGCAAGCCAACTTAAGAGGACAACGTAAGATCAAGTGTATGGAGGGTAAAAGGTGGGGGCTGGCTGAGGGAGAAAAGGGGGGTGTTGGGTTGGAAGGGGTGTGGGCTGCGACAGGGAGGGTTGGTTGGGGTAGAGGGGGGTGGGGTGGGGGACAGAGGCAGGGCTGGTTAGGAAAGCAGAACTATTCTCATTTCTACAAAAGGTCTTGAAGCATGAAGAAGAGGGCACGTATCAGCTCCTTGAAGTCTTGGCAAGGGGTTTACAGCAAGCAGGAATGGAGGGGGGCCGGGTTTGGTTTGAAGGGGGAAAGGAAGGGAGTCAGAAAATCACAGGAGGGGGAATGGTAGTCATAGTATCATTGTCCAATCGCTGGCCAGATGTCGGCGGGACGGAGTCTCATTGGTCGGCTGGGGTTCCGAAGGTCTCCTGGGAAGCGTAGACCATGTAGAGGAAGCCGTCGTCATCCTTCTCGCGCTCGTACACCTCGGAGATGGGGCTGGACACGGACACCATGCTGTGCCCGTTCACCAGCAGGAAGAAGGCTTGGTTGGAGTTCAGCTGGAGGCGCCTCCTATGGGTTGGAGGGGGTATGACAGGTCAGGCTCAGTTTATGAATAGCTCCGTGTTTTTTAATTCAGATCAAGAGCTCGCAGGTTCAACTCCCCCCCTGCACACCTCCCCCCCCCCACACACACACACCCCCCCCCCCCATTTGAAAAAGCACACAAATGTTTTAGAAATGAAGACCTGGCTTCATGCGTTTAGGTTTGTGTGAATAATAACCATAGGGGTTTTAATTCCAAAAATAGGTTCCAGTGGATAGATACAGAGAGACAGCAGCCTCGACTTCAGATGTAGTTTCCTGAGACAAGGCGTCTAGATCATCTGTCGCCCACAATGATCTCAGCACAACAGAGCCTGCGAGAACCTGATCTCTGCTTGGATGTATTCAGAAGGAGACTGCAGGTCTGAAGGTGGATTTAGTTCATTGTGGATGGCACAATTTGGATATCAAATAGGCAGAACTTCCAACACATAGTTCTCTATTCTGATAACACTCTGCCTTTATGTAAGTTAAACACACACGTGTGTTAACACACAACAATGGGTTAACACACGTGTGGTAGCTCTCGCAAGGTTGGGACCATCCAGACATACCTAATGATTTTGATGAGTTCGCTCATGTTGACGTGGTCGGGAACAAGGAACTTGGTCTTGTCCAGGATTGGAAGCTGCTTTTCTCCCTTGTACCTCTCAATGATCACCTGAAACCACAGCAGCGTCTTATGACATGGGCATTTATGCAGCTGGATTATTCGTTTGAAAAATTATTTAAACGTGTGCACTATTGTGACACACGTAAGAAGTATGGTGGCACACGCATGTAGTATGACCTGTAGCATGTGAAGCACATGGAGTGCGTCGGGTACATATAGTGTGTAAGCGACATGCATGTAGCGTGTAAAGCAGATGTATGTAGCGTGTAAAGCAGATGTATGTAGCGGGTCAGGAACCTACTGGGATCTTGTTGGGGTGCTGCTCTCGGATCAGCCTCACGTCGTCTACCCTCTGCTCTGTTAAAACACAGGAAATGGAACAAGGTTAGCCACTTCCTACTTCCTGCCCCAGATAGAATGCATCCGTCAGGTACAGCGAACGCGTACATATCTAAAGGCGACCACAGAAGAGTTTGAGAACTGTTAGGCAGTGCTTGGTCCCACAGAGACCTCTCCCTGTTGACCTATGATCTGTCCCTGGTGAACTTTGACCCCTGCAGGTGTTTGTTCCCAGTGTTCAACAACAGCAACCTCAGCAGCTGATAAGATCTCAGCTTTAGCTTCTTTGTCCTCTGCGGTCATAATGGATGAACACCAAAAGTATAACTTTTATGGATTTTACTGGCCCAAGTAAACGTTTCAACGTGTCTTTCACATTTTGCCTGTGTACTTGTTTGCCTAGGAAGATAACATTTTTTTTTGCAATTAGTTTACAATCTGCACGGTTGTTTGCTGTATTTAATAGACTTCAGAGCCCATGAGGAACAACAGTGGTGTCTGTCTGTATTGAACCGTTTCCCAGGAAGGTCATGGAGACAAGGGATCTCTGTTTGACAGTTTTACCTCAGATCAGCCTGTCTAACTGGTCTCTCCAACACAAGATTTTCATTTTGTTTCACTGAATTGGCTAGCTAGCTAACCATTTTAAGCTACATTATAATGTAGGTCTGCTCAATTATCTGTCAGCTTCCTTGCTAGTGGAAAAGGTCCTGAATGGCTGTTGTAGAGGTTTGAAATAGCTGGGAACTTGGAAAAACTGCCACAGAGCAGTGTTTGCCTACTTTCACTAAGCAGTTTCAGACACATAACACTCAAAACTCTCTGTCTGGCACAGAAACAAATCCTTAAGATTTAAAACAGGATCTGAACTGCCTATGGGTCCATATGTCAAACTTGGAGAAGAAATCATGGTACGATGCTTTTCTCTGTTGGTATTGTCCACTGACATAATTATAAGTAGATACCTATTTTTGCTTCACTGTCATGTTTTACACTGGGAACTGGCCAACTTCATAAGTCTTCTACTGTACCGCCATATAAAGTGGAATAGACGCGGCCTTGGGACAAAGGAGTATGCATCGCATCTGTACTGTAAAACAAGACGATACTCGTGGGCTAAGCTAACGCAGTAGCCTATGCTACTCTGGCGCCACTGGTTAAAGGCCCTGTGGGCTTAAAATCGAGGAAAAGGGATGTGAAACTAGCACAGTCGGGAGAACACGGCCAACAATAATTTAGAAGATTAAGAACTTTCCTGTTAGCCTAGTAGCCTAGATTATAACCCGTTCGGCCGCCTGCCTGCCCGTCAGTCTCCCACCCCCCACCAACCCGTCCCATCCCCCAATCCTGCAGCGCACAACATTTCGACACCAGCGATTTGAAGCCGAGCCTACTTGTTTTTCTCCTAGCTGCCCTGGCACAAATAAACAGAGTAAGCTACAGTGGAAATTATCCGTGTTGTTCCAGGAGTATGTTCATATGAATCATTGTTGACATTTTAAAGACGAAATGTTTTTTTTTGTTTCGTTTTGTTAACAGTAGGCTTCAAAGATTTGATCTTGTGTGGTTTACGTTTGTCACATAAGAGAAAGCCACCACCCCTGAACCCAAAATAGTAAAACATTGGATCTAACACTTAAAACCATAATTGTTGTGCCTTTTTATCTCCTCTCCCGAAAATCCTCTTGAGTTGTGTTTGTCTTTTTAACGAGAGATCGATGTTTAAGTGACAAACACGTTTGGGAGAATTAGGTAACCATCTGCTCTGTAAACAAAGAACATTTCGGGCCTCTAAAACACACTGAATTGGGTCAATCTATTCTACAATATAGGTTGACACATCAACAATAAAAAAACGATGTCCTGACAATGTAACTCTTACACACAAAATAAGACAACTTTAGTTTACCAATACCTACCAAATGTCCTTCTTTGTTTGAAGGTTTTTTCTGAAGGCATTTTTGCACACAAAACAAACACCTGCGTAGTTGAAACTATACACTTTCGGATTTCTTAAAATAAATTTAAAACAGAAATTGTAAAGTTATCGGTGGCCGACCTAAACACAATTTGTTCGGTAGCTAGTCCTTCGAGTCCTCTGATGATCCCTTCCTTCCTTGAAGCTGCGACTCAGTCTGAAGCCAGCAAAACAAACCCGTCAGCTGATACATGACGTCATTCGATCCGATTCGTTTGAGAGAGACGGCGAGAGAGATACTAGTAATAAAAATAAAAGATGATCTGTGTCACCGAGTTTATACAAGTTCAAGTTCAAGTCTTTTATTTGTCAGGTACATAGAACAACACATGGTCAGAATGGGCACTGAAATTCTTAAGACAAGACAACGCAAGCACCTGGCATAACATAACATATCTATGCTGAGCTTAAATAAGTGAAACTTCCTAAATATACAGATAGCAATAAATAATCGACTATACTAACCGTAATACTAAAACTTCCTAAATTACAGATAACAATAAATAATACACTATACTAAGCCTAAATGCACATAAAACCTATGTCAACCCTATAACCTATTCTAACCTAAGTGGAGTACAGTACAATAGTGCAAAATTGAAAATTGATACAGCCTACCTAACTAGTTCCATGCGCGCACGTTGGCCTACATGATCGTGCATTGGTGACTGCGATGACACCAAATATAAATGAAATACGTAGGCTGCATGTTTTCTAAATATATTTGACTTTTTTTGTATGCACTTTTACACAAGTATTCCTGATTGTTTTTCTATTTTTGTTTAGATAACATACGCTAACTGGACTCAAATAATCCGCGAAAAGTTCAATAATTAAAATTACTTTTCCTTTCCCTCATTTCTCCAGCTGAGGTGTCATCTGGTGTGTGGGATGAGTTGTAAACCAACCTAGCTCATGTATGAGTTATTACAGTATGTCCAACTGCAGGGAACATCTGGCGACGGTACAGATCCTATTCTGCCACTAGGGGTCGCTCTCTCATAACCTGTTGCGCCTTCAAATAGAGACACCCAGAGCCAAAGACAATGGCTCTGGCTCTGGGGACGCCCAGTCCAGATGACAGCTGAATCAGAAGAGGTTTTTGCCGCTTTGTTCTAGGGTCATGTCTCATGCACGTTCTTGACGATGTTCTTGACCGAAATACTTGTAGAAGCTTCAGTTCTGGTCCACGATTTTGTGTTTTACTTTTCTAATCTAAGTACTGTTTGTATGTATGAAAAAACAGAAATAAATAGCCTACAGAAATATATAAATAGGCCTACAGAAATAAAGGAAATAAATGATTATACATTACCTGAATATTTGTATAAAAATATGAATCTAAGTTCTTACAACCCAGGATCAATACGCCTAATATTATCTCCTCCTCATCAGCCGCAAATCACAAATGACCTCTACAGTTAAGACAATTGGATGGGCAATTACAGTGTGCCGTGTGCCTATAAGATCTTAAAAGTCTAGGTCTAGCCTACAAACATCTGTCATGGTCTGTAAGGTCCAGCATCCATACCTCTTTTTTAATATGATCTATTGTGACATTCAGTTGCCATACGGAGTGCCAGGGACCAGGGTGCTCTAGTCCAGACTTCGCTGGTCTTCCTGTCTTGGGGAGGTCGTGTTTGAGGACGGGAGCAGCCCTCAGTAAGACTCGCTGCCTTTCATTTGCTCAAGGTGAAAAATGCGCTGTACTGCACTACACAAAGACACAAAAGGCCCACGCAAAAGTAAGCAAGGTTCTTTCTTATTCATTTATTGATATGGTTTCACGTTAGCCGTGACCATAAGGTCCACGTCCACTTATCTTTCTTGGGGTCCGATGGACGACAAAGGCAAACATTTGCATTGAGACGACTAGTGCTGTCAGAGAGGGCTGGTGTAGCTAGCATGAGCTCTGCTGCCCGGCTTGGCAGGACCATAGTAACAGGCCTGTTCATGCTATCATTTATAGCTCTAGTCCTTCAGCCTACAACAAACACACATACTCCACGTAATAAGGTTTTAACTCATCTGAGGGACATCGGGGGGGTTGACCCGGTTGAGTGATGAGAGACCGAGCAAGAGTGGGTGAAATACAGTGGAGAGAGAGTGTTCGAAAAAAATACTGAGATGGAGAGAGAGTTAAGTGTAGTCAACAATAGCCCTCAAGGTCTGAGGATCTACAGAGAACGTTGTCAAGCTGGGTTAGCTTCGAGCTAACCATGCTGGCGGTGCAGTGTGGGTTGCTATGGCAGTCGTCATGGAAACATCTCACAACGTTCAGTGGGAGTCGGGAGTTAACACCCCCTCGTATTGTTCCTACTTCGTAATGCATATTCATACCCACAGACAAGCCATTATGACACGCTTTTATTAGTCTACAAATCCATGAATTCATTCACCCATCCATCCATCCATCCTTTTACTGCACGAGGCAATTGCATTAGCGATTCTTCACGGATGCACTCAGTCATTCAGTGGGATTAAAATGGATTCATAACCTTGCTTGATTGAATTGATGCCGATAGTTTAGCTACAGTAGAAACATAATAGTGTGGCTTATTACGAACAAGGAACAAATCAGTTTGCAACCATTTAAAAGCATTTTATTTAAATCTACATCATTAACAGTTATAAAAAAAGAAACTGGATTGGCAGAAAGATCCAGCATCATCATTATCAACCCACAAAATGTCAAAGGAAACTGAAAGAGCCATGAGATAAGAAGTTTGACATAATGTGTTACTTTAGGGTAAAGCTCAGTGGTAGAGCAATTGATTGCATATCAATAGGTCATAGGTTCCAGCCCTGTATGTTGCTTTGGATAAAAGCATCTGTTAAATGAATACGTTCACAGAATTTAGAGCAAGCGTCTTTAAATCATGTACTAGTTAGTGCATGTTCTAGTCTTTGGTACAGCTGCATGGGTAGCCTTGAAGGACACTTCAGCAGGGCTGGGTCAATTCAATTCTGAAAACTGAAAATAAATAGCTTTTGTATATTTCATATATTTTATTTTTCATTTTTCTTTGAATAGACTGAAATGAAACTGAATTGACACATACCCTGCCAACACACACAATTTTACTGATATAGAAGGAGACTTTCAGAGACTTACCTTGTGAGACTATCTGTACTCAAGTACCTCCCTGATTACAAGGCACTTTGATGCTTTTAAGGGGCATGACAAATATCTCAAAGCATGGCCCAGCTGGACGACTGTTGAGAAGGATTTGTCCACTGAGGTAGACTGTGACTTGTTGTCAGAAAAGTCCATTTACAACAACAAAATCACTAGTCTTCCACAGTGTGCAGATCAGAGGGCTCATTTCCTGTCATCCTGAAAGCTGTCTTCTGTATTTCCTGTTAGCATTTTGGGGAAAAAGAGAGATATATGTTATTTAGCAATCATTGTCACCTTAACACCACATCTTATTGTAAATCAGTGTTAAAAATTGAAATATAATCCTTTTTCTGCATATAATCTCATGTTATGTTCATAATGTTTATCTAGTGTGTCTCAAACATCTCTGCAAATATCCTTCTAGACAAATCAAACACCAGCTCGTCTTACAGACACTGTAGTAAGCACCTACAAAATCCCTTTGGAACCCGGTAACAGTATAATAAAATCGGAATCCTTCCTGGCCTTTCCAGAGAGCATCTCACACACACCTAAATCCTTGTCCCCTCATATCTAAAGGCTAGCTACCTGGTGGACTCAGAGATCACCCGGCCCCCCGTCTCCTGTATGATGAACACACAGACTTCCAGTTTTAATAAAATTAAGACAAGCAAAAACCGTCATCTAAAAGCTTCCCTGAGGCTCTGCCAATAGAGACATGCGTATCTTTAGATGATGAAGAAGGGATCAGAGTGGTGGATCAGACACATAGAAAAGACACTGTCTTTTCTATGTGCTAGGATGTTGACTATAACACACAAACACACACACACACACACACACCATGTAGCTAGAGGCTGGCATTGTTTCTCTATTGCCTATGGTAAACTAATGGCTGCTGATTTTTGCATTACCACCACCACCTTCCCGAATCCAAATGAAAGCCGTTCTGTCACATCTAAGTGACATGATCTTACACTGCCAGGCAGAAGGTGACAGTAAGGGGGTGAAGGAGAGCATGCGTGCCCAGGACAGGGTGTTGGTCGTGGGCTAATGACACCGTGATGAGGCCATGGAAATGAGTGATTATAGAGACTTCAGTCAACAGCCATGTGTAGATCACTGACGGCTGTCCCTGGCAGCTCTCACACTCTCTCTCTCTCTCTCTCTCCCCCTCTTTTTCTCTCCTCTCTCGCTCTTCTCACTTTCATTCCCTCTTCTCCATTTCCCTATACTCCATCTCTCTTCTCACTTTTCCTCTCCTCTTTCCTTTCTCCATCTTTCTCTCCCCCTTTTCTCTCCTTACCCTCTTTGTCAACGCTCGTTCTTTCTTTACCTCCTCTCTCACCCCCTTTCCTTCTCTTTTTGCCGTCTCCCCTAGTCTCTATCCCTCTCCCTCGTCCATCCTCATCAACATACAGCTCAGCACTATCGACCATGTGTGCTGCATGTACAGCAGATTAGTCTGGTGAGGGCACTGGCACAGAGCTGCAGTAACAAAGCTAATACTGTATTTGACACTTGGGGGTAATCATGTAGTTACTTTAAGTATAGTATTTAAGTACCGTCTAAAAAGATACGTAACACAATTAGCCGTCTTACAGACATGCTCGATTCTCCACAAGGTTGTCTTGGGACAGATTGAAATGACATAAATAATTTGTAAATGCATATCCTCTGCAACGACATAAAAAATAAGCGCATGTGTGTCCTCTGTAATCTTTAACTAAATACCAGGTCAACGCGGGGTTGGAAAACATAGTGGATCTGAAGATGGCCCTGAGGCGGAGTGCCCTCCTCCTGCTCATAGGACACACACACCTAAGCACACACACACACACACCTTAGCACACACACCTTAGCACACACACACACACACACACAAGGAGCCAAAGACCTTTCAGTGAGATCAACAAAGGCCCGGTGACATTTGGAGTGGGGTGAAAGAACACAGGGTCAGTGAGTGCTCTTGCTCAATCCAATCCCATAGCTTTACTGCTATGCCAACCCTGCTACCTGCTAGCTTCACAGCTAACCCAACCCTGTTTTTTGGTGAAAATTGAATGAAATTTTGAATTTCCTTCCACTGCTATTCTATTTTCTTCCTGCCTAGTTTATACATCCAATTTTGTGTCCCTAAACTGGTAGCCTAAAACACACCATGTGTATACTTTACTTTTTATTTGATTGGTAGCATAAACCCTCCAAGTGTTCAGTCCTAGTTTTTTGCAAATCTAAAGGTGTCAACCCTACATACTACCTGTTAGCTGAACTGCTAACCTGCTGCTTTCATGTGGACGGATTTGTGGGGGTAGTGTTGAAAATAAAGAACAAAACACAGAACCATTCAAATTCCCTAGCCTGAATGACAGTGATTAAAACCCGTGAACTATAATAACACATCCATTTGCCGTGAGTCATACACAAGCTCTTTTCACGCATTGGCTTTTAATGGCGGTTTTAAACCAATCCAAGGTATTATAGCATTTATTCTTTTCTCCCACAGGTGTATTTTTATCCCACAATAACCTTGTCAAAATGCCCCATTGCCTACAACAGCACACAGACCGACAGCTGCTTTGAGGTTCCGACGTCTTTGCAGCTACGAGTTACATTGGCCATTCATTTTATCTAAGGCTGTGCTTGGGTTAGCTCACACAATAAGGGAACACCTATATGGCTTCATTGTGCAGGTCGTGGCACCGAGCACCAGTGACAGGCACAAGCTGGGCTGTATGCTCATTAGAATCATGGTCAGGATCCACACTGAGCTACACACAGAGACTCTGAGCTGAGTCACACAGAGAGGAAGTGGACTTGGTCCCTCATCAGCTCTGGTTCTCCCATTCAAATACATAGAAGTCATAATAGGCATCAGGTTCCTGTTAATAGGAATAACTTTCTTTCTCGCTTTCTCACAGTCAGCCTTTCTCTCTCCCTCTCCCTCTCCCTCTCCCTCTCCCTCTCCCTCTCCTCGTTCTCTGGACCCCTCACTCTACATCTCTGCCTTGGCCTCTCTTCCACCTCTCCCCTAGTCGTGGATCTTGTCTCTGCATGCACTTATACATTCTCTCAAGAGTAATGGGGGAAAACAGGAAGCTGAACAAACAAGGGGAGGTGAAAATGCAGTTTCTTTGTTCAGGAGTTCCGCTCCAAAATAATGGCGGGCGTACTGAATAAGAATACGGTATGAAAGCTAGCTTAGTCCAGCTCTTTACCCCTGGACCATAGGCTTTTACTGGGTACATTAGTGAGATGACACACAAACGTGTAGAACGTAGCTTGATGGTCATCAGACAGGAACTCTTTTTACGAACTGCTCTACCATCGTGGGAAGGAGAAGATCAGGCACATCTCCTCTGTGGAGAGAAAGCTAGTCTGCTGTTCATATAAACCACATCCTCTGCACTGGAATAGTACTGCAGTGTGCTAAACATCAGTCACAGGTGCTATCAGTTAATTAAATCATTAGCTTGTCGTTGTTCACAATTATTGAGTTCGATTCATTGGGGGTTGGTGCCCCAGTGAAATTTCAACAAAAAAAAATCTTCCCTGTGCCTTGGAAGAAATAAATTGACCTTACATGTTTGCTAATGCTGAAGCCAATTGACTACAAGGAGACTGATAATATTGAGCTGCATTTTATTAAGAGCAACTGATTTTTTTAAATATATCTACAGGAAGGTTGTTCAACAAAATCCTAATTACCGTGAAACACATGTATGTTACGTGTTAACACGCATACACAGCAGGCTTCTTTTACCGTGTCTTTGTCCAGGACATTAATTTGATTCCCCTCTCATAGAAATCCTGGGATCACACCACCCTATGTATTCTTCAGTACAGCTCTGCAGCTCTGCAGAAGGTTGAGGAGGAGGGGTGTACTGAGAACACACTCTGCTGAAGGACACACCGTTGTGTGGAGGAAATTAAATCAGTTTACTTTCATAAGATAATAAAGGAATACCAAACCCAATGTCTCAATTTACTCCTCCTCCCCCAGATATAACACACACACACACACACACACACACTACAGGAGAAGCGTACTGCTTAGAACCCCCCCCCCCCCCGCCGCCCTCCCCCCCATATTAGTGAAGCGGAGCCTCATTGGATGGGCACTGGGGAGTACAGCCGGATATGCTGGCTTGTCTGGCTGTCAGGACTTAAGCTATGACATCAGCCTTCATGTACTCACACCAGGCAGAGCATATTGACCCAACACCAGACTACTGACCCAACACCAGACTACTGTCTCCAATACCATTCTACTGCGAGGGAAGGGGACATAGGAGGAGAAAGAGATAGATAAATGGAAAGGGGAGGAGGAGATGGAGAGATAGAAAGAAGGGGAAAGAGGGTAGGGATAGGCAGAGAAAGAGAGAAAGATAGGAGATAGAAACAAGATAACAAGAGAGGGAGAATGAGAGATGGAAGACTGAAAGTCAGGCATGCAGTGTTCATAATCAGAGCTGGTAAGAACATGATTTGCTGTAATTGTCTTGACTGCTCTCCCTCTGCTACCCTCATCCTGACAATTCCAGCAATGAGAAAATGAAAGGCTGATTCCCACAGAGCTTCCTGGGAGAGGAGAGGGAAAAGAGTGTCTCTCTTCACTGTCCTCCCTCTCCTCCCCCCTCCCAGGTAGCGCTGTGGGAATCAGCCTTTCATTTTCTCATAGCTGGGATTGTCAAGATGAGGGTCTGGTCAGCATGTTGGGCTTTCCTTTGTGTCTGACACAGGACCTCCTACAGGGGCCCAGCTTGCACATTTCACTAGGGCCTGTTCTGGAGGGGGGTTCTGGATGATCGGAGAACACACGATTGCTGGCTTGTGTTAAACATCTCGTCGACCAACAAACTAGACAGAATTCTAGTGCCTCGTAAATTGTCTATGGAGAAGTTATAGAAGGGATATTGTTTTGTTGTAATGCGTTTTCATTTATTTGATAAATTAACAAAACGCAGTGCCAGTTAAATTGTAGAATTACTCAACTGTGTTTAATCTTAGACATGAGAGAGAGAAAGCAAGAGAGAGGGCACGAGTGACAGAGAGGGGCAGAGAGGGGGCGGGAGACTAAGGCCAGCAATGGAAACCCTAGACCCCTCTCTCTCTGGAGGCCAAATCAATTCTGCCCTCCCTCCCCCCACTCCTCACAACCCCAGTGTTTGTGGCACCCTGCTCCACAATCCAATCAGGTTGCCCATAGAGTCAGCAATGCAATACCACAGAAGAAGCAGTGTTCAATCTGGACATGTTTAACGTCAATCACAGCTCTACAATCATATCAAAGAGGCTCAGTTATTTCTAGACAACTGGGGAAACATTTCATCCAGCAAGGTGAGCATTGTTTAACTAAATAAAATAAACGATAAAACATTGTCATAAAAAAAAGAAGAAAAGTATTAATGCTCAAATTGGAGTTCTGAGAACATGGAGCAGGAGAACCCTGGAATCTTTAGAACTGGGAGGTTCTGTGTTTTGTCAGACCCACAGATCAGAAGCTTTACAGCTTCCTATATGTTTAATGTATGCACCTCCCTGCCAAAGTAAATTCCTTGTTTGTGCAAACATTCATGGTGAATAAAATCCCTTCTGATTCAGATTCTGTCTGGTTCTCACTCAGGGGTGAGCGGAGGGCCGATGCCAGGGCCCAGTAAGATGAGGGCAGGGAGGAGCAAGATGGAGGCAGGGCCCAGTGTGGTGGGGGCAGGAACAAGGAGGGTTGAGTGCAGGGTGGAGTCAGGTGAAAACATGGTGGAGCGAGGCTGTGGGGGGTGTAGGAGAGGCAAACGGAATCAAGTGTGCAACGTCAATGTTGTTGCTAGTGTGTGTAATACCCCAATGACAGCTGTCTCATTTATGCAGACATTGATTTGGCTCTATGACTAACTTCGTTGCTGGCTTGTTGCCGGGACAACAATGACCCCCTCAGTCCGTTCCTTTTTGGAGAAGTGGAGGAGAACTGAAGAAGAACTGAAGGAGAACTGAAGGAGAACTGAAGGAGAACTGAAGGAGAACTGCGAGGTGGCATGATGACACAACATCCCTGCCTAAAACAGGTTATGTAAAAGTGGCTTGTGTCTCTGATGTGGAACCTCTGCCACTATCCAGCTTCCCTCCCCCTGTCCCTTTGACCACGCCTACATCCATCCCTACATCCCTCCCTCTGTCCCTTTGACCACGCCTACATCCATCCCTCTGACCACGCCTACATCCATCCCTCTGTCCCTCTGACCACGCCTACATCCATCCCTCTGTCCCTTTGATCACGCCTACATCCATCCCTACATCCCTCCCTCTGTCCCTTTGACCACGCCTACATCCATCCCTACATCCCTCCCTCTGTCCCTTTGACCACGCCTACATCCATCCCTCTGACCACGCCTACATCCATCCCTCTGTCCCTTTGACCACGCCTACATCCCTCCCTCTGTCCCTATGACCACGCCTACAGCCCTCCCTCTGTCCCTTTGACCACGCCTACATCCCTCCCTCTGTCCCTATGACCACGCCTACATCCCTCCCTCTGTCCCTTTGACCACGCCTACATCCCTCCCTCTGTCCCTTTGACCACGCCTACATCCCTCCCTCTGTCCCTATGACCACGCCTACATCCATCCCTCTGTCCCTTTGAGGACCCCTACATCCGCCCCTTTCCCCCTGCCTGCAATACTGCTGTGCAGCCCACACTCTCACCCTCCCCCAGCCTGCAGGAGTGCTGTGCATCCCCTTTCCCCCTCCACCTTCAGCACATATTAACACAGACCCCCCCCCCCCCTGCTCTGCAGCACACCCTCAGCACCTGGGAGCCACAGGGACAAAGCTGACCTGGCAACCAGTGAAAAAGAGGGGTCGGCAGGAAGCGCACCTGTTTGATCCGCATGGCCACTTCCTGCGTGAGTGGCCGCCGTAACCACGGCAACCAGGATGAGGGTTGAAAGGGCTCATGCAGTTGAAGATTTCTTTGGATTTACTTCACGCAGCAAACAATGCTAATCAGACACACAGACACACACAATGCTTGTATGTGGAACATACTACAACCTGGTCACAGCATGCACACACACACACAAGTGCCAACTTACATACATGAAAGGCATAAACACATATACACACACAGTATATTGAAAGTTATTAACAGTACAATGACTGAATATGGGAAAGGTAAGGACATACGTCTCTCAGCACAGTGAAATGCCAGACCTTGAAGGATAGAGAGTGGAGGGCGTTGTGCAAAGAAGCCTACGGCAGTGAGTCACTGAAATATCTGTTCAAATCGCTGTTCTTCCAAGACCATATAGAGTAGCTTTGAGACGTAAAAAAAATCATAACTGCTTTTAGAATGGAGTACCTACCTTACATACACACAGAACTACAGTAAATAAAAGGTTTCCATTAGAAAGAACCCTTTCTACACTTGTCCCAGTTAGAACACAAATGTTCTGCATAATCTTCAGGGTTCCAGGTAGAGCACTGATGTTCCGGATTGAACACAGATGTTCCAGATATTACAAAGAGGTTCCAGTTAGTACACAGATGCTAATCGGCACTGTACTGGTCTGTGCTCACATCCATCTCTCCAGCTACCAAGCTGTCTGCTCAGTCGAACACATTTTCTAAGCCACTTCCTGACTCTCAATTAAATTTAATTGCACGTGCTCACAACCCCCGTGCGCAGGGCCTGTGGAGTCTGTGGAGGTCTCAGAGGGAAGGAGAGACAGTGTTTACCTGCTCTGCTGCCACTCATCAAGAGGCGCTGACAGACTGAATGTCACAGCAAGAGGTGGGGAGTTGCGTGACTTAAATGAATCAAATTTATTACGTTCCCACAATCTTCATGTCACTTTGCATTACATCTGGGTCCTGTGTAGCAGCAGTCCCCCACCCCCCCCACTAGATCAACACTGCCATGTTTGCTGTAGAGAGAGAGGCTGGCAATTAACAAGCTTTATTTAGACAGGTATGTCAAATTAAAAACGATTTCTTATTTCACAATGACACTGCAAAATAGTACAGCATGAACACAGTGATACCAGCAGTGTGTCTCCTGTGTCTCCTGTGTCTTCTGTGTTTCCTTCTCAGAAGCACCTTCCTCTCTGCTTTCACCCTCCCTTTCTCTCCCCCTTTTACCTCCCTCCCTCTCCCCATCCCTCCCTCCCGTTGCCAGTGCATTGTAGCTGCCACTTGTCTGCCTTCATACAACCCACAAATGAAATTGAAAAAGCAAAAATACATTTTTGTCAAGAAAGTTTTAGTATTTGAGAAAAGCTTGGTCGTCTGTTGTGTGTATCTGTGTGTGTGCGTTACTGTGTGTGTGTTACTTAGGACTAAGGGGTGTAACTGTGCTGTCAGCACCATCCATCCTGATTGTGATTGGCCCTTAGAAATGGCCCCCTTCTGACTCCAGCCGCCTGTCACACTGTTACTCAGAAACGACCCTCGCTTTAGAACCAGCCCGCCAATTAGCCCACTCTCTACCTCCCCAGAAAGCGGTAATATTATAGTGTGATTCAGTTTCATATTCCCTGGCTGCGTTGTCTGTGGTCCCACAAGCAGAATATAGATCATGGTCACATTAATTCAGTTTTTTATCAAGTCTTCAAGTGCTTCTTACACTGCAGAATTATTCATCTATGTCGTATCCATGGATAGCTGTGTTAATAATTTTACAGAAGGAGCCGAAAATGCCAGAAAACAGTGAATTCACATAGAAGACAGAAGTATAAACGATAGACGAGCAGCAGCGAGCTATCTGAGAGACACAGATTGTGTAAACACGCGCAACCCTCCCCGGAGTGTCTATCTCCGACAAACAGATCTGCTTATGTTCGAATCCAACTGCCCGGATTTGATATTGAATACATTTGTTTGCGGAGTAGAACAAAGAAGACTCTGGTGGGAGACGATCTGTGGAGGCAAATGTTCTCCTGTGTTTATGGTAGACGTTTCCTTTGTTTCAGACTCGTGTCACTTTCACACATTAGCGGGTTACATTAAGACAGGTGTCTCTCCCTCTCCCTCTCCCTCTCCCTCTCCCTCTCCCTCTCCCTCTCCCTCTCCCTCTCCCTCTCCCTCTCCCTCTCCCTCTCCCTCTCCCTCTCCCTCTCCCTCTCCCTCTCCCTCCCTCCCTGTCTCTCCTTACCTGTCTCTCCCTCTCTCTCGCTGCAGATAACAGCGTAGGAAGAGTCAACACTGGCAAATCTGTCCTCTCTCCCCCGCACTCGTCCGGCATTATTAAGTCGTAACCAAGCTGCATCTAATTGCATTAATTGGATGGACGCACACGGGGGATTGTTTAAACACCTGCTCTAAACGGTTTTGTTTCATTGCTACAGACAGAAGCAACATTTGTAGAACTATCTTTGAAAGAGTTGATCCATGTGACCGTGTGTCCAGGCGGGCTGCCGGGTCACCCCGAGTTCGCCAGCTAACCGCGAGAAGAAGCTGACTGGCAAAAAACTGAAAAATTATAGACCTGTGCTAGCTGCTCACCATATTTTACACACTTTGAGTAAAAATAAAATAAAACTTTATTACGTGAATTACATATTGAACTAGGCTATAGCCTATATTCCGTATAAATTGGAATTTGTATGAATGGTGGAAACAGTGACTAAAAGTGAACTGTAGGTTTTTACCAAGTCAATTTTGAAAATGTTGAAAGAAAGTAACGCTTGAAGCAGCCTTTTCTTCCGTTTGAGTGGCGGGCACGGACCTTACTGTAGGGCCTATTGCTCGTAATAAATGATTAACTTGTTTCAAATGCCCCGTGAAATCTGAATTTCACCGCGGTTGGCTGATTAGAGACGCAAGGAGACTCCTTCATGCGACCACACTGGAGCTGTCCAACGCTGTGGTGCTGATATGTAATTGTCGGTTAAGTTTAAAGTAAATCTCTCGTTTTAATTCGTCAAGTACTTTATTTGTTCCCTACACTAAAATTGAACAGGCTGCAATTAGTTTCACAGCATATAGAGTGCCTTTTCATAATTATTTGAGGAGTTCATAGTAGTAGTTCATACGACTAAAGTAGCCAAGGCCTTTATCAAAAGTATAGCCCATGTATTTTCCATCTCACCACAACCCTCAACCCTTTAATCTTATGCAACTTTTGACACGCGCAACGGTCTCTCGAGCACCTTGAAAATAAGCGGTTGTCAGACTTTTCTTTAAAAGAACAGACAACCGAATCACGATGACGAACGGCAATAGACCGCAAATAACAAGCAGCCCATTTGGCGTCATAAGAAGTCCATGACTTCACGTTACTTTTAAAATGGGTCTATGTCGTTTATTTCAATACCCTGTAGGCCTACATTTAGCCTAGTCCTATAGAAAATAAAATCATATTTGTAAGATAGACCCAAAGTAAAGGATTTGGAAGGAAAGGGACACGATAACTAGGTAGCCTACATGCCAGAGTCCGTATAAAGCCATTTAGAGGCTCCGTTTTGGAGCGTTGTTTGGCACATTATCCCCAGGAGACGTGAGGAGGAAGAGGCTGATGAGGTGATATTGGATTTGTCAAAGTTAACTATAATAAAGGGATGTTTAAATCTAATTAAAGCCATTATGTAAACACAGCGACAGGAAAATTATCTTTCTTAGCGGGAGGCTTCTCATATAATAATCGATAGAAATACTGGGCATAAACCACAAAGTACGATAATTGTATACCTAATTTATGAACGCCGTAACCTACAGCCTAATACACACAGCAACAAAATGTATCCTACACATTATTCAGCCATCTATATTAGAAAATAGGCTACATTGCATACATGTGGAATACCATTAAAGTGAATTGTTAAAAGGTAGCTAGCGTTATATTTTTTTACATAGCCTATTTATATAAGATCATTAACAAGACATTTTTACTTTAAAAAAAAAACATTATTTACCACATTTCATCATACTGAAGTACATTTCACCATAACAATCGTAAGATAGGTGACAGAATGCAAAGGAATACCTTCTAGGATGTTTTCTTGTGTCACGAAGTTATGGTCGCGCGGTCTACCTGTTGATCAGCGGCGGACTCTCATCTGACTCATTGAGCTCGTGCTCCTCTCTCCTGTCAAAGGCTCCACCTGGAAGCAAGGCGCGAGAACAGCCTGAGACATTCACCAATACGACAAGTCAAACAACGCTCAATTCAAACGTATCACAAAAAGTTACATATTGACATGCAGCAAGTTAACCTCATAGTCTTTGCTCGTTGTTAAAAAAAATCCCACCTATTTAGAAGACTACTAGCCATATGAAGCATAGATGCCCTAAAGCCAGTTTACGAAACACCGTTGCCTAGTTATTATAGTTTAAATTAAAGTGAGTTCTGTTGTCTATCTTAACCAGAAGCGGAGGCGGCTTGTCCGAGGTGGTGAACAGGTTTCAGTGAACATTGCTCGAAGTACTGTAGGCTACATCATCTTACCCATCTCTCCATCCCACTGAATGTTCGCACTCATTCAATCGGTGACTATTTCTATAAAATGAATAAGGAACATGTTAAGAACCGCAGTGGTGTTGGACAGCCAGACGTACCTGCTGGGGATGTCTGGCGGCGAATTGGCGATTGACACATCATCTTCGTAGAGCCAGAGCCTTATGGCAGCGTAGAAACCAACCTCCAGTTAACCGACGACTGGCCATTTAAATCCCCGTCCTCTCCATAAGTGTTCTGAACTTGACGTCACCGATTGGGAGGAGAAACTGCGATCTCACCTTCATAATAAAAGTCCCATCGAATAGTTTTCAGAAAATAAAAGCAGGTTTTGGACGACTTTCAACTCGACATTTGAGCTGCAGAGCCTAACCAAAAAACACTTTTTTTAACAAATGGAAATGTAATGGACATTTTCTAAAAACGCGATCTACTATCAACTGTAAGCCTGATCGTTTAAGACTGGGCCTTCTGGGCTGAGATGCACATCAAGAGTCCGTCCCCAGATCAATATTTAGGGGATTCGACAAGGACAATGAGGCTGAGGAAGAATGATAGACTGGAAAACGTAGTAGAACAGTGGTTCTCAACCCCTGTCCTGCTTGTTTTAGATGTGACCCTGCTCCAACACCCCTGATTAAATGAATGGTTGTTATGAAGCTTAGAAGAAGAACGTCCGACAATGTTCTCATTTTTTGTGTTCTAGAATTTAGAACAATGGTCTTGGAATAAAAAGCAAGCACTCACACTGTCTGTAACACCATAGTGAACACACATGATTACTACATAGGAACCGTGTTGATCAAGACTCTCAGTTGATTTTGACTGCTGCTTGATGTCACAGTCTGTTTCCGTGGAAATAATTCTATTCAGAATATTCAAAATGCAAATGGAACACAAAAATCTCTACCCTGAAATCCTAAAAAAAAAACATGCAGTATTGAAGATTGGTGTTTTTATGTGTGAGTGCATGTGTATGCGTGAGTGTGTGGGTGAGAGTGTGTGTATGCGTGAGTGTGTGTGTAAGTGTGTGGGTGAGAGTGTGTGTATGCGTGAGTGTGTGGGTGAGAGTGTGTGTATGCGTGAGTGTGTGGGTGAGAGTGTGTGTATGCGTGAGTGTGTGGGTGAGAGTGTGTGTATGCGTGAGTGTGTGGGTGAGAGTGTGTGTATGCGTGAGTGTGTGGGTGAGAGTGTGTGTATGCGTGAGTGTGTGGGTGAGAGTGTGTGTATGCGTGAGTGTGTGGGTGAGAGTGTGTGTATGCGTGAGTGTGTGGGTGAGAGTGTGTGTATGCGTGAGTGTGTGTGAGAGTGTGTGTATGCGTGAGTGTGTGTGAGAGTGTGTATATGCGTGAGTGTGTGTGTGAGAGTGTGTGTGTGAGAGTGTGTGTGTAGATCATTCCGTTGTATAGTTTGTCATTCATTACTCTGATGTGTTTTATGTTTTGTTTGGACCAACGACAATGATTTCCATCCCAAGACCACTTTGCATGTTAAACTGTGACAAGAGAGAAAGAGAGAGAGAGAGAGAGAGAGAGAGAAAGAGAGAGAGAGAGAGAGAGAGATAGAGAGAGAGAGAGAGAGAGAGAGAGAGAGAGAGAGAAAGAAGGAGAGAGAGAGACAGAGACAGAGGAGAAGGGGGGAGATAATGAAAAAGAGATATGGAAACAGAAAAATACAGAGAGAGATGTAGGGAGAGCGAGGGAAAGGAGGGGAGAGACAGAGAGAGACAGATTAATACACAGAAAAAGAGAGAGGGAGAGAAAGATGAATAAAAAGTGAGTGCTGGTAAGAAAGAGAGAGAGAGAGAGTCAGCAGTTCTGACTACATCTGAAATAAGTGTGGATAAATCACTGTCTATGCTCAACAAAGAAATTGGAAAATTACGTTAGAATTAACTTTAGCATGAATTTTACCCACTTAGCCGATGGCAGCTGTGACAAGCGCAATCTTTCTTTGTGCATGTCCATGATTTTGAGGAAAGAAGCAGAGAGGTGTATTTTCAGACAAAAATGTGCTATTTGTAACCCGTCTGTGAGCCATTGTGCTCTCTGCTTTCCCCAGAAATGATCTTTAAACTGCCTGCTTCATTGTATTTGTATTCTCATATTTTTTTGTTTGTTTTGCATTCTCTCTGTGTATGTGTCTTTTTGTTCATACTGCCATGTATTGTATGTGTGTGTGTGCAGTGTGTACAATGTGTGTGTATATATGTGAGTGCACGTACAGTGTCTTCTTTGTGATGTGAGCCTGGACAAGCCAGTCTCTACACTGTCCTTTGTTTGAAGGCTGAATGAAGCTGGACTGATTGAAGCCTGACTGAAGCCTGACTGAAGCCTGACTGAAGCCTGACTGAAGCCTGACCGAAGCCTGATAGAAAACCTAAACGAAGCCTGATTAAAAAAACCTAAATGAAGCCTGAACAAACAACCTTAGATCAGAGGATGGTTCAAATAAGGCTTGTGACTCCTGATGATTTTAATCAAAGGGTGGTTGGGGTGGGCTGGGGTGGAGCGAGGGGTGTGTGTGGGGTGGGCTGGGGTGGAGCTGGGGGGGGGTGTGTGGGGTGGGCTGGAGCAAGGGGTGTGTGTGGGGTGGGCTGGGGTGGAGCGGGGGGGGGGGTCATGTGTTTAATCATCAGCAGTGGATGGAGCTGTGACGGGGACAGTGATAAGAGTTCAGTTACCTATAAGTAAAGGGCACCTAGGTTCAGATCGTCTACAGGCAGATGTCCCTATCAGTGTTATACAAACCCAGAGGAACCTCGCCTGTTTGCCTAAGCGGTCCATAAGTAATTCATTGTGTTTAGTGAGACGCAGCATCTGTTCTCCTGCAGCTTTGTGTGTGTGAGTGTGTGTGTGTGTGAGTGAGTGTGAGTGTGAGTGTGTGTGTGTGTGGGGGGGGGGGGGGGGGAGGCGTGGTCTCTTTCCCAGGTAACTGCCATCATTGAATAATGACCTCGGCATGGGATAATACTTGTGACCAGGGGATGTGTGTCTCGCCAAAGACTCTGAGCTTCAGCAACACAGTTAGATGACAGAGTGACAGCGGGCTGAGTGGAAACGAATGGAAGAGGCGGAAAACAAAAAAAGAGATATGCATCCACAACACCACACCAACTCTGGAGAGATGGAGACGGAGAGACCGAGGGAGAGAGATAGATACAGAGAGAGAGAGAGGGGGAGAGAGGTAGATACAGAAGGAGAGAGAGAGGGGGAGAGAGGTAGATACAGAAGGAGAGAGAGAGAGCAAAAGAGAAAGTGTGTTTGTAGAGTGTGGGGGGGGGGGGGGCGGTAGAGAGAGTGTATGAGTGATCGACAAGTTTTCTTGGCACTAATGTTTCCTAAAGGGAAAGGCAGGTAATAATACAAAAGTGCCCATCACTCTCCTGTCAGTGAGTGTATTCAGAAATGGCAGAAATGGCTTGCCCTATTCCCCCCTGTGGAGTCTTGGGGTGGCCCTCAGCCTGTTGTGAAGGGGTAAGAGGGTAATTCAGGCTCTGCTGGGCTTTGGTGTTTGACCTCTCCACGCGTCTCTTTTTAAAGGGAGTTTTTCAGGAAAAACTGAGATTTCATTTTGTGCCCAACTTCTTTGCTGTCTCTCTGTGACCTGGATGAGGGTATTGGCTAGAAGGCAGATGGAAACACCATGCTATCTTAACTGCTCTCTCTGCTCTCTTTACTGAGTTCAATTCAATTTCAAGTGCTTTATTGGCATGTTGGCATGAGCTACTTAAATATTGTCAAAGCAAATATACTTTACAGTCTGCATACAGACATACATGTCCATCTACGTATGCATTCTAACATGTAAATATAAAGATATGCAGATACAGTACAGACATGAGCATACATAAACACAGAACATATATACATGCCTAAATGTACTGAACATACACTCAGAATATTCAAATAGTAATTGCATAGTATGAATAAAACTGTGGAAATGTGATTAAAATAGAAAACTGTAAACAAGTTACGCCTCAGCCTGCTCTGCTCTCTTCTCTCTGCTCTCTCTCTCTTTGCTCTCTCTCTCTACTCTCGCTCTTCTCTCTCTCTCTCTCTCTCTCTATCTTTCTCTATCTCTCTACTCTCTCTCTCCCAACAGCTTGGTGACAGCTCCATGTCTTGCTTTTTTGTGAATCTGGGAGGAAAAATACTTTAAAGAGCAAACTGGGGAAAAACCAGCAGTGGTACATTTTCAAATGACTGATGATGACTGAGAAAGCAGCTCTTTGAATTGATATTTGCTGATTGTTATCTGATAGTGGAATGTCAATCTAATGTAGAACACCCACATCCACACACACACACACACACACACACACACACACACACACACACACACACACACACACACACACACACACACACACACACACACACACACACACACACACATGCGCTCTCTCTCTCTCTCTCTCTCTCTCTCTCTCTCTCTCTCTCATATTTCTATCATCTTTACAATGATCTCTCTTCCCCCTCATGGTGAGACGTCCCCGGTAACCAGCATTCTACATTAGAACACACTTGATGAGAAGTCTAATAGCTCCTTCAGGTTGTCATGGTAAACATAGATGCATTTAGTCAGACAGTCACAGAAATTGAATTCATTTTCAAAGTAGAAAATCAGGTTCCATCTAAACCATAGACCAAGTGAAGTCAGTTTAACGGTTATCCTGCAGAGCCCACAGAGTTGAGCACTTTATGTAGAATCAGAGAATTAGCCATTACTCTGTCAAATTCAGCCTGCCATGAAAAGTTAAAAGCATTTTTTTTAAATGTCAAACACAGCCTTTTAGTGAAAAAGACAGACAAGATGGCTGAACAGTGTGGTTCTATCTGTGGTTTGTTGCCTTTGAGTGACCTTTTCAATCTGCAATTTAAATTGAAACACAAATGCAGAAAATTGACTTGATAAATTGATTAATTACATGTCTTTCTGTGCAATTGTCTTCACTTCACCTTTTTAAAAAGCACGTCTGTATTCAGGTAAGCTGCATGAAGATCGTTCTCATGAAGCCATCTACTAAAACATCTGTCCACGACCCTCACCCCCAGTCCACGACCCTCACCCCCAGTCCAAGACCCTCACCCCCAGTCCAAGACCCTCACCCCCAGTCCAAGACTCTCACCCCCAGTCCAAGACCCTCACCCCCAGTCCAAGACTCTCACCCCCAGTCCAAGACCCTCACCCCCAGTCCACGACCCTCACCCCCAGTCCAAGACCCTCACCCCCAGTCCACGACCCTCACCCCCAGTCCAGGACCCTCACCCCCAGTCCAGGACCCTCACCCCCAGTCCACGACCCTCACCCCCAGTCCACGACCCTCACCCCCAGTCCAAGACCCTCACCCCCAGTCCATTCTGTAGACACGCAGCACTCATTATGGGGTACAGACTGCAAACAAAGAAGCAAATGGACTTAAAGCGCAACTCCATTCCTCCTGAAAGAATGGCCAAAAAGCCCATGAATTGGCCATGCCACTGTGTCATCTCCATCACATGAGCTTAAAAGCTCGGGTGAAAAGCAGGGTAGAGAGAGAGAGAGAGAGAGAGAGAGAGAGAGAGAGAGAGAGAGAGAGAGGGGGGGGGGGTAGAGGTGTGTGAGAGGACAAGGGAGACAGGGGTAGGGAGGAAGAGAAAGATATTGAAACAGTGAAGGAAAGAGAAAGACAGGAGACAAGATGGAGAGACATTGAGAAAGAATGGGGGTTGAAGTTAGCTTGAGATGTTAGGAACCAATAACTGAACTTTAACGTCCTCCATCTTGCTTGCTTAAGCTACACACACATTCAAGCTGATAAATACAGAACCAGATATAGTAGCTATACATGACAATAAATACCATTAGGCCTACTTTATGAAGTGGACAATTTAATGTAATGTTCCTTCTCCATCTGTTTTTGAGTCACTTTTTCATCTTCACTGCAAGTCTATTTAACACAATTACATGTTCCTATTTCCATAGTTAGGTCAGGGATAATTGCACATAGAGCCATTATCAAGCTTAAGAGGCCAGGATAGAAGACCTTGTCTTGTAATTTTGTGTGTTTTATGTTACAAGAGTAATTTTGTGGGTCTGTATTGGAATCCATTTTCGTGTAGTCTACACAACGAAATGATTAAGCCGGCTAGTCCACCGAGGTAGTCATTAAAATGTACAATGCTTGAGAGATCTTACAACCAAACATACAAATGGCGGTTCCAAACAAATAATTTAGTAGGCTACCAGACACAAACAGCTGGTCGCTACACAAACACACCAACCTTGCGGCATCAATTTCTTAATTTAGAGACCAACTGATATGACATTACAGTATGCCGACAAGGTGAACGATGCTGCTGAATCTCTCTTGACTGTGTTTGTTTCTTCAATATCCATCAGCGGAGGTGTTTGTCCAATGTAGCCGAATATAGGCCCATTGCTTACGTAACAGACGTGGTCGTGTCCCCGTCGGAGGTTACATGGCCGACGTTCGCCCGCACCCGGGATCGAAACCGCCAACAAGCGCGACAACTACGCCAACGAAAAGCGAACTTTTCTTTTGCGCGGGTGGCCTGTAAAAATAGTTACCTGAGGAGTGAGTTTAACCGATATAACCTACACCAGCTACACTACGAGGATTAACCTTACACCGTTGAAAACGCACGTGAAAGAATACACAAGGGTTGCTTCTTTCAATCATAATTTAAAAAGCGTAGAGAAAGTTCTTCCATATCCAAGAATATATATATATATATATATATATATATATATATATATATATATATATATATATATATATATATATATATATATTTGTGCTTAAATGATTTGACATTTTCTAAACTGACGTGTGGTTGGTGTTATTGTTCTCTTGTCCTGAACCTTCATGTGGCGCTGTGACTATTCAGAACGTTTGAGTACATACAGTGCCCGCGGGCATCACTTTTTCTCTTCTTCCTCTTCGAACTTGCTAGCTAGCTAGCTAGCTAGCACCTCTACATTTTTATATGATTTGTCTTTTGATTTACAATCTTGCTACATTTGAACTGAATCCTGTATGAGACATTTTCGAAGTCTACCATTAAGTTCAAAGACGGACAGCCACACATAGCAACCCTTTTAGTCAAGTTGTGAGGCTAGCCAGCCAGCTATAATCTTTTATGATGGTGGAGAAATGCGATTTTAGCGGTCTGCAAAGAGGTGAGTGGCTAACTAGACGATATTGAACACGTTAATGTTTATTGTTTAGTCTTCATATTACCGTACAAAGCCAAGCTAAAATGTAGCTTGTCAAAGCAAATATGAATATGGTTGAGCTAGCTATCTAGCTGAGTCTGTGTGTGAGTGTGCGCGAGGAGGAGAGTGGCTGGATATGAACTAGCGTTAATCTAGTGAAAAGCCGTCTGTTGTTTCAAACTTCAATCTAGCTAGGTATGTGCAAAATGTATGATTTGGTCTAAAGTTTATATCTGTTATATCAACCCATTGATTCCCAGTCGTCCTTAAATGCAAACATGTCAGACTTTTGAACAATTCAGCAACGTAAACAAGACACTTTAGTCAATCTAAAATAGCTCAGTGGTTACAGTATTTGACTGCAGATCAAGAAGTCGCGCGTCGTAATCTCCCCTGTTGCTTAGGAGAAAAACATTTAATATAACGAATATGAGAAAAGTAAAAAAAAAAAAAAAAAAAACGAAACTATGATTAATGTAAAACAGTTCTGTTGTTTTCTCCTTCTGCCTTCATGATGACGTACAGGCGATGAAGCCCACTCACCCTGACCTTCCCTCCCTCCTCCCTCCCTGTAGTGGTTCTCCAAGCCCCAGAGATGGAAGACGACTCCCCCACCCTGAGGCCTCGTCGTATCCAGAACCAGAACGTGGTCCACCGTCTGGAAGGCCGGCGCATCTCCTCGGGCCGCCCTGGAGCACACTGGTACCGGGTCCGCTGCCTCCACCAGAACCTCTTCCCCAACTTCACTGTGGTGAACGTGGAGAAGCCCCCTTGCTTCCTGCGCAAGTTCTCCCCGGACGGGCGCTGCTTCATAGCCTTCTCCTCCGACCAGACGTCCCTGGAAGTGTACGAGTACCAGGGCAGCCAAGCGGCCGAGGACCTGCTGCTGGGCCAGGACGAGAAGACCCTCTCCAGTGGCAACGACCAGGTAGGGACCAGGTAGCGACCAGGTAGCGGTGTGGTTAGGGCTGGCTGCTGTGGCCTAAAATGCATATCACTTTATAATTTGAAGCACGGACAGAAAAACTTGAAACATGTTCTTTTTGTTTTGTCTTCTCACAGCATTCCCTCAACATCCGCGGCCGTCTGTTCCAGCGCTTCTTCTCCCTCCTGCACGTCACTAACGTGGCGTCCAACGGCGAGCACCTCAACCGGGAGTGCAGCCTGTTCACCGACGACTGCCGCTACGTCATCGTGGGCTCCGCCGCCTACGTGCCGGAAGAACCCCCGCCATACTTCTTTGAGGTTTACCGGAACAACGAGGCGGTGAACCCCAACCCCCGCTCGCCGCTGGAGGACTACTCGCTGCACATCATCGACCTGCACACGGGACGCCTCTGTGACACGCGCTCCTTCAAGTGTGACAAGATCGTCCTGTCACACAACCAGGGGCTGTACCTGTACAGAAACATCCTGGCTGTGCTGTCGGTCCAGCAGCAGACCATACACGTCTTCCAGGTAAGGGCTGACACACACACACACACACACACACACACACACAGGTATAGAGTCACACACACAGACGTAACACACACACATACAGACATAGACGCACACACACAGGCGTAGAGACTCACACATACACACACCCTAAACCTAACCCTATATATACCCTAGGATATAATAGCACACGTTAACAGGAAGTGCCCCTCTCCTCTGTGGTCAGGTGACACCAGAGGGCACGTTCCTGGACGTGAGGACCATTGGGAGGTTCTGCTACGAGGACGACCTCCTCACCCTCTCTGCCGGGTACTCTGAAGCGCTGGCGGAGGGCCAGCCCAGCTTCCCCCGCCTCTTCACGGAGAAGACCATCAACTCCCTGAAGCACCGGCTGCTGGTGTTCCTGTGGCGGCGTGCGGAGCAGGACGGCAGCGCCACGGCCAAGCGCCGCTTCTTCCAGTTCTTCGACCAGCTGCGCCAGCTCCGCATGTGGAAGATGCAGCTGCTGGACGAGCACCACCTGTTCATCAAGTACACCAGCGAGGAAGTGGTCACTCTCAGGGTCACTGACCCCTCCCAGGTGAGCTGCACCCCCCCACACAGTCTGTATAGTCACTGACCCCTCCCAGGTGTGCTGCACCCCTCACACAGTCTCTATAGTCACTGACCCCTCCCAGGTGAGCTGCACCCCCCCCCCCCCCCCCCCACACACAGTCTGTATAGTCACTGACCCCTCCCAGGTGAGCTGCACCCCCCCACACAGTCAATATAGTCACTGACCGCTCCCAGGTGTGCTGCACCCCCCACACAGTCTCTATAGTCACTGACCCCTCCCAGGTGAGCTGCACCCCCCACACAGTCTGTATAGTCACTGACCCCTCCCAGGTGTGCTGCACCCCCCACACAGTCTCTATAGTCACTGACCCCTCCCAGGTGAGCTGCACCCCCCACACAGTCTCTATAGTCACTGACCCCTCCCAGGTGAGCTGCAACCCCCCCCCCCCCACACAGTCTGTATAGTCACTGACCCCTCCCAGGTGAGCTGCACCCCTCAAACAGTCTCTATAGTCACTGACCCCTCCCAGGTGAGCTGCAACCCCCCCCCCCCCCACACAGTCTGTATAGTCACTGACCCCTCCCAGGTGAGCTGCACCCCCCCACACAGTCAATATAGTCACTGACCGCTCCCAGGTGAGCTGCACCCCCCCACACAGTCTGTATAGTCACTGACCCCTCCCAGGTGTGCTGCACCCCTCACACAGTCTCTATAGTCACTGACCCCTCCCAGGTGAGCTGCAACCCCCCCCCCCCCCACACAGTCTGTATAGTCACTGACCCCTCCCAGGTGAGCTGCACCCCCCCACACAGTCAATATAGTCACTGACCGCTCCCAGGTGAGCTGCACCCCCCCACACAGTCAATATAGTCACTGACCCCTCCCAGGTGAGCTGCACCCCCCCACACAGTCTGTATAGTCACTGACCCCTCCCAGGTGAGCTGCACCCCCCCCACAGTCAGTAGAGTCATTGACTCCTCCCAGGTGTGCTGCACCCTTACAGAGTCTGTATAGTCACTGACTCCTCCCAGGTGAACTGGACCTCTTAAGAGGTGCTACCCATGCTCGTTAGGGAAGTACACTGACTTAACGATGAGGCTGTGCATTCAGTCTGCAATTTATTACAAGCTTTCCTTCTAGCCTTTGGCGGCGGCAACATTGATGTCATCCTGGATTATATTTAAATTGAGTAGTTAATTGTTTGTTCGAACAGCGCTCGTTTGACGTGAACGGCTAGATTAGAAAACACCTGGGCTGAGTTAAGGAGACAACCACCGTCGTGACACTGCTTAGTGTGATTGTGGTTGTTAGGCTTGGTGGAGCCAGCTAACTAAAATATGCCCAGGGCATGTTGAACCTCCTTTGTAGTCCTGGCCCCTGTTCTCTGGCTGTAGTGTGTGTGTGTGTGTGTGTGTGTGTGTGTGTGTGTGAAGGCTGTGGTTGGGTTAGGGACAGGTGGCAGCATTGTCCTCCCTCTCTCTGACAGCCCTGAGTGAGACCTCTCTGTATTGATCAGCCCCATTACTACAGGTGATCAATTCCCAGCTCCTCTCTCTTTAAACCACTGCAGAGCTAATATGATGAGCCATTCATTTTAAGTGTTGAAAATTGCTATAAAGAGTTCATGAAAGTGCTTGATGACAGGATGAGAGTGAGAAAGGGTGAGTTTGAGAGTGCTTTATACGAATTTACCAGTGTGTTTATAAAGTCCTCTCCTCCCCCCGCCCCTCCCCCGCCCCTCCAGCCGTCCTTCTTTGTGGTGTACAACATGCTCAGCACGGAGGTGCTGGCCGTTTTCGAGAACACATCAGACAAGCTGCTGGAGCTGTTTGAGAACTTCTGTGACCTGTTCCGCAACGCCACGCTCCACAGCGAGGCTGTCCAGTTCCCCTGCTCCGCCTCCAGCAACAACTATGCCCGCCAGGTCCAGAGGAGGTAGGCAAAGGCGTTGGCCTTATGGTGACGTGATTCCTTGGTTCGTTTATTTATTCATTAAAAAAAGGATATTCCTGTTATGGTCAAATCCCCCTGGTTGTGCGCGTTGTCTTGTCCAAGGAAATAAAAGAGAATTTCAAGCTAGTGTGTGTGTTCTCCGCTTGTGTGTGTGTGTGTGCTTGTGTGTGTGTTGTCAGGTTCAAGGACACCATCGTGAACGCTAAGTACGGGGGTCACATAGAGGCGGTGCGCAGACTGCTGGGGCAGCTCCCCATCAGCGCCCAGTCCTACAGCAGCAGCCCCTACCTCGACCTCTCTCTCTTCAGCTACGACGACAAGTGGGTCTCTGTCATGGAGCGGCCCAAGACCTGCGGAGACCACCCCATCCGGTAGGACACCACATCAAACAACAACATCCCATAATGAGCAGCAACATCCCATAATGAGCAGCAACATCCCATAATGAGCAGCAACATCCCATAATGAGCAGCAACATCCCATAATGAGCAGCAACATCAGAACTGTGGGCAGAGGAAGGCCTGTGTGACAGGTGTACATGGAGACTGTGTCTCTCTCTCTCTCTCTCTGTCTCTCTGTCTCTCTCTCTCTCTCTCTCTCTCTCTCTCTCTGTGTCTCTCTCTCTGTGTCTCTCTCTCTGTGTCTCTCTCTCTCTCTCTCTCTGTGTCTCTCTCTCTCTCTCTCTCCCATGCCCTCAGGTAACCAAGGCAACACAGGAAAGGTACAGGGTCTTTGCTGATAAAATGATAGGTTCATTTTACAGGCTGGATTGCAGCCTTATTGCAGTGCAATATTACTGTGGCTCCATGTTGATCAGTAAATGTGTTCATTTATGAACTAGTAGACACAATTCACTGCATTGCTACTGGCTGTTTTAGGTAAAGTAAAGTTTCATTATTGGTTTATTAATGGTTTAAAATTTGGCTCATCTTGCCTGTAAGGATATGAAATGTAAGGAACACTGCAGGGGATGTTTCTCTCTGACGTGTGTCTAACTTGTCTATAGAAAACCATTTCCTCCAGCAGAAAGATACATATTTATATATACCTGTGCAACATGGGTTTCAACCCTGAACCATGAAAACCCCCTCTAATCTCTTTGACTGCTCCTCTCCTTTCTCCCTCTCATTTTCTCCTATCTCTCTCTCTCCCCCCCTCTGCTTTCTCCATCTCCCCCTTCTATATCTTGGTTTCACTCTTTCCCTTTTGTCTTCTACTCATTGCCTGCATCCATCCTCTTTTCTATAACTTTTTTGTTGTTGTTCCCTTTCCCCCCATCCGCTTTCTCCCTCCTCTCTCTGCCCCCCGCCTCCCTCCCAAATCTCCCTCTCCTTCTTTCCCTCCCTCCTCCAGGTTCTACGCCCGGGACTCGGGTCTGCTTAAGTTTAAGATCCAGGCGGGCCTTCTGGGCCGTCCTATCAACCACGCTGTCCGCCGGCTGGTGGCGTTCACCTTTCATCCTTTCGAACCCTTCGCCATTTCAGTGCAGCGCACCAACGCAGAGTACGTGGTCAACTTTCACATGCGCCACGTTTGTGTGGAGAGATCCTCCCAGACCCACTAACATTTTACCGCTGGAACCCTGGAGAACCACAGAGGACTGGTCCATTGTGCAGAACCCTGGAGAACCCGGATGTCCATTGTGCAGAGTGCTGCTTCAGCCTGCTTCGGCCCGGCCCTGGCTGGGCTGAGAGGGGCTGCAGGCAGAGGAGGGGAACGTGGCCGACCGAGGGGCTGAATAGGAAGGAGCCATGGGTGGCCGGAGGAGAGAAAAGGAGAAGGGGTGGGAGGCAGAGGAGAGAAGGGGGGTTTGGACAGGAGTCCCCCTGTTTCTCCACCTGCAGCTGAACTTTTCAGCTTTTAGGTTCAGTTTTATACTCTTACATGTGTACATCGATATTTTATGTTGCTCTTTAGATGTGTATATATTTTGTTTCAATAAAATGATTTCAACCTAGTTCTTGTGTTTGGAGCAACATTACGGCTGAGGGTAGTGAGGGAGGCCAGGGGTTGAGGGCACTGTGCTATCAGTAGGGGGGTTTCAGGAACAGAAATGCGACTGGAACAAAGAGAGATAGTCAGAATTCCTTAGTTCATCCTGGCTGCTAACGCAGCCTGGGAGTACAGGAGGAACACGACAGATCCTCGTTAGTGAGGCACACAGACGCTGGAGCTGCGTTCCTGGGATTCTCTACCAGTCTGCCTGCCTGCCTGCCTGCGTCTGTCTGTATCCTGTCTGTCTGTCTGTGTCCAGTCTGCCTGCCTGCCTGCCTGCGTCTGTCTGTCTGTATCCTGTCTGTCTGTCTGTGTCCAGTCTGCCTGCCTGCCTGCCTGCGTCTGTCTGTCTGTATCCTGTCTGTCTGTCTGTGTCCAGTCTGCCTGCCTGCCTGCCTGCCTGCCTGCCTGCCTGCCTGCCTGCCTGCGTCTGTCTGTCTGTATCCTGTCTGTCTGTCTGTCTGTCTGTGTCCTGTCTGTCTGCCTGCCTGTCTGTGTCCTGTCTGTCTGTATTCCTGTCTGTATCCTGTCTGTCTGTCTGTCTGTATTCCTGTCTGCCTGTCTGCCTGACTTGTGGCCTGTCTGCCTCTGTTCTGGGGCACTTTTTGGGAGACCAAGCTGATGATGATGGATTAGTTGGATTGTTCTGGCTTTTAGACTGAGATGTGAGGGGGGTGGGGTGGGGTGTTCCTGTGAGGGGGGGCTCCTGTGAGGGTGGGGGGGGGGGGAAGCTAAACCACCTCAGAAATCCAAAATCATCATCATCCTTCCAGTGTTCATCACACGGCATGAGGCATGAGAAAGACTTCCCCCACTGGTGTTTCTGATTGAGAAGATGAAGAAGGGCTGTGAGATTAGGAGGTGTGATTGATTATATTATTCACTCCTCCCTCCCCCCCTCACAGGATCCTCCCCAGCTGCTTCTCTGGTTAGCTCTCTCATAGGAAATGTCTGGCTTGCTCTCTCATAGGAAATGTCTGGCTTGCTCTCTCATAGGAAATGTCTGGCTTGCTCATGTAGGAAATGATTCTGCTGTCATGTCTTTGAGTGATTCCAGCAAGTAATTCTGTTCTGTGTCTGAAGAGATCTGCTCTGAGTCTATAGATGTTTGGTATGAAGAGATCTGGGGTCGTATTCACAAAACATCTTAAATCGAAAAGTATCTCCCTTGCATCTCACTTGCTGATTTAAGAGAAACATTGAAAAATAATGGTTGTGTCAGGCCTAATATTAAAACTAAGGTCAAAGAGTATTTCCCTGAGCATTGAAATGAACCATGATGTGGTAGCTCCTTCTACAATATTTCTATGTTGAAATCACAGACCCATCCATGATCACCCAATCACTGGGTATAATAAGGAAGTTTGTTCATGAAATATGACATCATCCCTAGCAACGAGGGCAACCCTACCCTTTATCTAAACTCACGGGTTTCCGTTTGTAAAAGTTGGTCTCAGCAGCTTTGACAATAGATTTTAGAGATAACTCTTAGCTAGAAAACCTTTACTGCTATTTGGGAGACTTCTTAGTTGTAAGTTAGTTGTCTCTCCTGGAGTAAGTCTCGACTGGAGCAATCTGCTGTGAGTGTATACTAACACTTAACACTCTGCAACAGGATGTCATGGGACACATTGATGAGGGTTGCCTAGCGACAGGTCATCCTGTTGTTGAAGCGATCTCTTTTCACCCTCTCCTCACTTCTTTCCACCCTTACCTCACCTCTCCTTCCCTCCCCTTTCCTCTGTCTGGGGTTAAGTGGTGAACAGCAGCAGGTGGATGGGATTAGATGTTCACCTGGCGTCCTCTTCAACAGGCTAATTGAATATCACATCCAGTCCCTGGGCAGATGGGTTGGGGGTGGGTGGGAAGGGGGGAGGAGGGGAGAGGATATGATCGTGGGTGAATGGGTCATGTGGGAGGAAGGGGGGGGGGAGGGAGGTGTGCAGGGATGAGGAAGGGGGGGGGGGAGGTGTGCAGCGATGAGGAAGGGGGGAGGGAGGGAGGTGTGCAGGGATGAGGAAGGGGGGAGGTACAAAGAAAGGATGAAATGAATACAACTGCAGAGGAATAACTAGATGGTGACTTGTGTTAATTCACATGTTTTTGCTCTAGGGCCTATTGGAACAAGGCCCTTTTTTCTTATAGTGTGTGAAGTGAGAGGAAGAGAGGGTGAGGGAGAGGATTTGAATAGAATACGGTGCTGGTGGGGGGGTAGTAACTGTGGAGTGGAAGGGAGTGGGAGGCCGTATGAGGCTGGAGGGGGGGGGGGGTTGTGGGGGGGGCACAGATAGGTGGGAAAACATCCTATCACAGTGATGTGTACTCTTCCAGAAGCTCAAGGCACAATACATTCAGTATCTTTCAACTTTTGTCTCATGTATTTAGTCTTGAATGACATCTCGCAGCTCTTTCAAAAATATGACATTTTGTCTGGCAGAACTATTGCTCTTGAAGAGGAACAATTGCTCTCCTGTACGTTCCAGACTGAGGCTTCCTTCAACACTTTCAACATTACCCATCTCCTAGTGTTGTATCTGACATCCTGTCGTACTGTTTCGCGAGAGAACGCACTCACCTTATTGTTTGAAGAAGATTTAATTGTGTTGATTCAACTGTAGAATGGTGGAAGTAATAACGCTGTTCTCATAAAGCTTATTAGCGCTGCCACAAGAGGGAACTGGACCCTTTGGTGAGGTCTGCTACAAAAGGTAAAGTTAAACTCACTTCTCAGTGTAAACATACTGCTGACCTGTGCCAAATACCGACCACCCTCTCCACCGAATTGCTTGCTATTTGCTGGGGTGGCTGGCTAAAGTGATGTCTGTGAAAGGTGGTGGTTGTGTGTGACAGTCAAAGGACTCAGAGCGTGTGTGTGATGGAGGAGGAGATAGTGACGAGCATCGCGATGACACCTGTGACAGGTGGACTGGACCTGGTGCTTCTGTACGGGAGGGATGTCCTGGTGCTTCTGTACGGGAGGGATGTCCTGGTGTTTCAGGGAGGGAGGGATGTCCTGGTGTTTCAGGGAGGGAGGGATGTCCTGGTGTTTCAGGGAGGGAGGGATGTCCTGGTGTTTCAGGGAGGGAGGGATGTCCTGGTGTTTCAGGGAGGGAAGGCCTGCTTCTGCTGGGCTGCCAGCCACCTGGTTCTCTAAAGCCTTGGTCAAAACAACCTTATTCATCGCTGAAGTGTAACCAAACCATTTCAGCCGTTAACCCGTTTATATTTTCCGTTTAAGATTTCTGATGAAAAGCAGTGTCAGGGGAAGGAAGAACACTACCAACTCCTCCCTGTGATTTGTCAAAGTACCTTGAAAAAGCAATTGTATGTCACAGATTTCTTAAAAAGCTTTTGACCGCAAGGAGCAGAAAACCTTTTACAAAGATTTGTCGGAAACAAAACCTGGATTCATGAGTTCAGTCATGTGAGTAAATGAATCCTAGTGGTCCAACTCAAAAAGAGAGGTTTTGGAGTTTAGTTAGACAAACTAGGTTTATTATGATTTGTACCAGCAGAGCTAGACCCCACTACCTGCAACAGAGTGTGTTCCTGTGCAGGTTAGAAGACCTGGGCGGCACACACACACATGCCTATTGCGAAGCCTGACCTTGGTTTTCCTGCAGATGCAGTTTCTGTGCAGAAGCCTTAGCTGTGGTCTGCCTGGTAACCAGGCATCGCTAATTGCTGTAGTCTTGGCAACGTCGCAGCCAATGTGATCCTGGGAAAGGGCAACAATCATAAATGCTTCCTGGTATTTCAGCCTGAAGGACTGATGCTGTTACTGAGTGGGCCATGGAGAGCAGGGGAGAGGGAGGGAAAGAAAGAGGGGGGGGGGGAGAACGAGAGAAACAGGTAGGGAGAGAGAAAGAGAGCAAGGTAGCGAAAGAGGGAAATAGAAAGGGGAAGGTAGAGAGAGAAAGACAGAAAGAAAAAAGAGACAGGGAGAGAGGGAGCATAAGGGGTAAGGAAAGAGAAAGAGGAGAGAGAGAGCATAAGGGGTAAGGAAAGAGAAAGAGGAGAGAGAGAGGTCTGGTGGTTCCATTAAGGATGGGAAGCAGGGAGATCTGACCACAGCATCAGGCCATAGATTAGATTCACTAACCCTCAAATCCATCATATGTGAACCTTGACCTCTGTCAGCTTGGCTGCCAGCTGATGCTCCAGACACCAGGAAATGACCTTGGTCTGACATTCCCAGGGCTGGGGATTCTTCACAAGTCTGTGACTTCTTCACAAGACCTCTTCTGTGTACTCGAGCAGTGGTTGTTAGCCCTGGTCCCCCGGGCCCCCTGTCCTGCGTGTTCCAGATGTTTCCCTGCTCCAACACGCCTGATCCTAATAAATGGGGTCGTTATCAAGCCATGCTGAAGCCTGAATCAGCCACCTTGTTCTCCTGCCCTGCCTGGACGTTCAATCAAACTGCTCAGATCACAAGGCACCCACTTTAGGCATCAAACTCATCTGTCATTAAAAGGCATCGAAGACATTCCTTTATTTGATGATGACTGTGGCTACATTATCACAAAAGACTGTTATTTTTTTCCCTGATCATAAGTACCCGCAAATTTGACATGCAATGACAATCGGACACAACTCCCAGAGCGCAGTGGAATAGGACTTCGGTGGAAGGAGAAGTATCTCAACACGCCATGCTTCAGATTACCTCACTCCTGTGATTACCCCCCAACCCAAAGAGTCAGCTGCATGACGCATACTGCAAAATTAAGATGGCCTTGTAGGAAAAGTAACACTTACCTTCCTTGAGTCTAACCACCAAAACACTGTTAGAACAGGGCACTTCTGATCCCTGCCTCTCTCTTGTACTTTTACTTTGGAGAAAAACATCAAAATTATTAAAATGTCAAAAGGAAAACATGTCTCCTGTTGAACATTAAGAAAAAGACCTTGAGTAACATAGAAGATTCCTCTCAGTCAAACTGAAGTAATGACTGATGAATGTGTTGCAAGTAGGCAGCTTAGATTTGTTCCATAATCTCATGTTCATATTTACATTTCATTTAGCAGACGCTCTTATCCAGAGCGACTCACAGTACAGGGACATTCCCCCTGAGGCAAGTAGGGTGAAGTGCCTTGCCCAAGGACACAACGTCATTTTGCATGGCCAGGAATCGAACCGGCAACCTTCTGATCAATAGCCAGGTTCCCTAACTGCTCAAGCATGGAGGGAGAGAGAGGTGGAGGGAGAGAGAGGTGGAGGGAGGGAGAGAGAGAGAGAGAGAGAGAGAGAGAGAGAGAGAGAGAGAGAGAGAGAGAGAGAGAGAGAGAGAGAGAGAGAGAGAGAGAGAGAGAGAGAGAGAAAATGTAATTACTTACCTAAATGAGGCACTCTGACACTGGAGCATGTCCCGGTATCTGACGCATGTTCTGCAGAGGTATGCTGTGAAGCCTGGTCTGAATACTCGACAAAATCAACATTAAATGACAAGACAAGCACAGATCTTGATTGGTTGATAGGTGTAAGGTCAGTGTCACCTGTTACCATACAGAACGAGGAAGAAGTTTTACTTAGACTTGGACTTAGAGCATTCTACTCCAGATGTGCATGCACGTGCGCGTGTTTCCACACCTCAGTGAACGTGTGTGTTAGTGTGTGCTCCTTTGTGCGTGTGTGTGTATTTGCGTGTGTGTGATTTGCACCATAGTATAAATGAACCAAGCACATTTCACATGGGGTTGGTTTGTGTGCGTTTATGTGACCATGTGTGTTTGTGTGACCATGTGTGTTTGTGTGACCATGTGTGTTTGTGTGACCATCCCCCCTATTTTGACGATCTGAAACGCAAGTATCAAAACGCAAAGCGCAAGTAACTTTGTGGGCGTGACTTCAGCTTGGTTGTTATTTTGCCGGCGGGATAAATGACTTTGCGCCTGGCGCAAATCTAAAAAGGGTTGGTCTGAAGTAGCTACATTACTAATGGGTGTGGTTTGGGCGTAACGTGCAATAAACCAATCAGAGCATCATCTCACATTCCCTTTAAGAGCAGCGCTTGTTCCATAGCGAATTGCTATTATAACGGCGGATTTGCCAGGCGCACGCCAGCGGTTCACAGCCGAGAAGATCGACGTTGTCGTCAGGGCCGTAAAATATAGAGAAGTGACATTGTATGAGAAAGGCAGAGCAGTTTTCTCATTGCACTGAATTGCCCACTCATGCTACTCATTCAAATTATTATTCTTATTTTTACATGTATATATATATATATATATATTTTTTTAATTGTTATATTTTAAAATTGTTTAGTTCTTAGAATTAGTTTAAGTAATGTACTTAATTTATACCAGCATATGTTTATTGTTTGCACCTTCCTACCACAGCAAATCGCGTATTTGTGTAACATAAGCTTCATGGCGAATAAACCGAATTCTGATTCTGATGGGCATGGGAGAAGAAACCCAACCAAATTAGCTTCGGTTAAACAGTCATGGGAGGAAATTGCCACCGTTGTTACAAATGAAGTTCACATACATAGAAATTTCTTATGAAAATCTTTTTATAATCATTGAAGAAATGTAACACGCCATAAATCAAAACAAAGTAACTTAACTTCGCAGAAAGAAGACCCTGGCCCCGCCAGCAGTGTGCACGGACCAAGCTTGCGCCCTTAAAATAGCATCTGAATATTACGCCATTGACTTTAAACCACGTTTTTCCTGGTCAGTGGCGGAATTGTTTTTCGGAAACTGCAAAATAGCACCAGGGAACGTTTGCGCCGGAACACGCCTCCTTTTTCGCTGAACCGCCCACGGGAGCGCAAAGTCATTTCGACGTGCGTCTGTGGAGGGAAAAGTCGGCTTTGCGTCGAGTGCAAACTAGGAATGACACTTGCGTCGTTGACTAAGTCAATTGCGCTGGGTGCAAGATAGGGCCCCATGTGTCTTTGTGTGACCATGTGTGTCTTCACTACTGTACATCTCCTCTGATATGCACTGTTCTGTTAGGGTTAGCTGGTTACGTCATGTTGTTCACCCTGGTCCTCCATCACTGAGGGTCACTGATCACTGAGGAGTGATCTGTAACTGGACATCTTCTCTTCCTGTTTCCTGTCTCCACGGTTACACTGTAGCATTTGACGTGATATACGATACGTGTCTCTACGGTACGAGTTTGAGTGCAGTGTCAACATTTAATAACAAGTAGCTTACCACCCTGTCTTCCCTGTTCTGACGGGCTGGGAGGGGGGAGGTTGGTGAAGTGTCGGTTTGTGTCCCTGGTGGAAATCGTAAAAAATGAAGACACGCTTCATGAAATTGGTTTGTCAGTACGAGTGGGAAGGTTAGAAGACAACAAATATTTGATTTGGTTTTACAAACTAATATTTGATTTTCTGTGTGTGGGAGGGGGGGGTGATGAGGTGGGGGGGGGAGGGGCAGGTAGGGGAGGGGAGGAAGAGGAGTGTCAGAAAGGAAGAGGGTGAGGGGGGAGAGGGTGAGGGGGGAGAGGGGAGGGGGGAGAGGGGAAGGGGGAGAGGGGAGGGGGGGAGAGGGTGAGGGGGGAGAGGGGAGGGGGGAGGGGGGGAGAGGGGAAGGGGGGAGAGGGGAGGGGGGAGAGGGGAGGGGGGAGAGGGGAGGGAGGAGGGGGCGAGAGGGGAGGGGATTGTCTAGTTCTCTTACATGTTCATAATCATGTGTTAATAATGTGTGGTCCCTTCACTGTGGACTTTGGCAACCCTGTTAAACCTGCACAGTCCTGCCAACAAACCATGTACAATAACAAAAATTGAGAGAGCGAGAGAGCAAGAGAGAGAAATGAGAGTCCAAGGTTAGAGAATAGACACAAAATAGAGAGTGACAGTTCAAGGCTAAAAGATTACCAAGATTTCCTCTCCCCCCCCCCCCCTCTCACTCTTTCTCTCTTGTTCTTATTTGGGGGTTTGAGGGTGTATAGAGGGTGACAAACACATTTTGGGGAACGTGTTTAGCTAGACGAGTTGATCTACATATGTCACTTCGTTCTGGAGTCTGTGGTTGTTAATGTGTGTTTGGTGTTAGATTTGGTGGACGCTGCCCCCTGGTGGTGAGATTGTTTTTAGACAGACACGGAGCAGTTAGACAACACGGGGACGGAGAAGACCATGCTTACAGGATCACAAAGAACTGTTGGTAAACATTTTTTTAAAGAATGTTTAAGCTAAATGAGAACATTGTACCCAAAACCCATGTATCTGGTGTGGGTAGAAGTGGAAATATTTAGTTTATTTATTTATATATATATATATATATATATATATATAAGATATATATATCGATATATATAGAAATATATATTTATCTATATATTTATACATATGTAACAACACGTGAATGTAGTACTCTCTAAATAACAGGGTGACTTCATACAATGCATTCACGTATTGTTCCACTAACGGCCACTGGAGGGCAGCAGAATGACATGACACAGGAGCAAGCACGACGTTCACCTGCATGTCCGGCTGCAGTGGAGCAGTCAGAAGTGTTGTGAGGTTGTTCAGTCTGTGTACAGTCTGACACATACTGCATATATACATACAGTACTCTGCAAAAGTCTTAGGCACAATAAAAATAAAAAAAGTTAAAGAGAAATGCTTTAAGAAATAATGAAATTAAAAAATTAACAAAAGGTTGAGCAAAATTGCACTTTTATACTGCTGCACAAATAAAAAAATAATATTACACATATTTCTTTGATTAAATGTTGCATTCAAATCTCATACACTTAAACAGAAAAAATTTAGCAACATTAAATGTAGATTTACTATAATTCTAATGTATTTTTACTACAAATAGGTACGGTACAAAACTTTCTGCATCACTATAAGTATCCTCATTTGCCTCCTCACCAACGAGACAGAGAGAGATGTCGCCTACTAATTAATAAACTGCTTTGCGCAATTCCTGTGTTGTTCTTAATTACGAATGAAATATTTATAATAAAAGCTGCCTTCGTGTACACACTGCCCTCATCGAAACATGCAATTCAAGAAAAGCTGTAGAATTTCATTGAAGAAATACAGTACAAGACATTATTTGTGTAAAAAATCTTGGGTGCCCAAAACTTATGCACAGTACTGTATGTGTATATACACGCCCTGGCTCTGCCCAGGGGACTTGTGTCTGGTGATTAGGGTTAGGGTTGGGTGGACAGATAGACAGCCATCTCTCCACATCTCCTCCTCCCCTCCACCTCCTTCTTCTCCTCTTCCTCTTCTTATTCCTCCTCTTTCTCCTCCTCATCTCTCCCTTTCTTTCCTCTCCTCCTTTTCCTCTCCTCTTCTCCCCCCCCTCCTTCTATGCTTGCTGTCTATTCCTCCTACCCCTCTTCTTCGTTCCTCCGCCTTCTCATCTTTCTCCTCCTACTCTTCCTCCACCTCCTCCTGACAGATTCTGGATAGAGTTGATAGGCCTGAGTGTCGGTGCGTGTGTGTGGATCTGTGACTGTGACGTGTGTGTGTGTTTGGCCTCATCTCTCTTAACAAGGAGCCGACTGCCAAACAGACAAACCCTTAAAATAGCCTCCTGTCAAGGAGACAGAGAGGGTAGTGGCCTCTGACAGGAATAGCAGTCAACAGTATTCTGTTGTTAGAGGGAGGGGTAAGGAAGTCTCTACGGGTGCAGGATGGAGGGAGGGAGCGGGCTGGAGGTGGGGGGAGAGGGGTGGAGGTGGGGGGAGAGGGCTGGAGGTGGGGGGAGAGGGGTGGAGGTGGGGGGAGAGGGCTGGAGGTGGGGGGACAGGGGTGGAAGTGAGCGGTGGAGGTGGGGGGTGAGGGGTGAGGGGTGGAATGAGGGAGCGAGCTGGAGGTGGGGGGTGCTGGGCACAGGCAGCAAGGTGGTGGTGAAGGGGGGCAGGGAGATGCACTCAATGCAGGATGAAGGTCTCTCTGAAGGCAGGAGAATGGGGGGCATGGGGGCAGAGGAGGGAATGGAAGTGGTAGTTAGAGTCCTCACATAAAGTGGAGCGGAGAGGATCAGAGAGGGAAAGAGAGGAAGCAGAGAGGCGGAGAGGTGGAATGGAAGGGTGGGTGGAAAGAGGAGGAGGAGAGGAGGAGGAGTAGGAGTAGGAGGAGAAGGAGGAGGAGGAGGAGGAGGAGAGGAGGGAGGAGCAGGAGGAGGAAGAAGAAGAGGAAGAGCAAGAGGAAGAGGGAGGAGGAGGAGGAGGAGAGGAGGGAGGAGAAGGATCAGAAGAAGTAGAAGGAGGAGAAAGGGACTGGAGGAGCAGGAGGTGGAAGATGAAGAGGAAGAGGAAGAGGGAGGAGGAGGGGGAGGGGGAGGGAGAGGGAGAGGGAGAGGGAGAGGGAGAGGGAGAGGGAGAGGGAGAGGGGGAAGGGGAGGGGGAGGGGGAGGGGGAGGGGGAGGGGGAGGGGGAGGGGGAGGGGGAGGTTCTGTGTTCAGAGCTTTCTGGTCTTTTAGTTGGGCTGTCTCTCACCCAGCAGGTCTTAGCTCACATCTACCTTTTAGATCCCCCTCTCACACACACACACACACACACATACACACACACACACACACACACACACACACACACACACACACGGGTTACATGCAATATTCTCTTTGTTAGCATTGCCAGCATTACCTATCATTTCTGTCTGTATCGTTGACCTTGAGCTCCTCTGAGTGTATTTGTGTGTGTGAGACAGAAAGGGTGCTTGTGTGTGTTTGTGTGTGTGTTGCCCCAAAATAACCAGTGTGTTGACGACCTCTCTCTCTCTGTCTGGACTGCACAGTGCTGCTCGGTGGAAATGGCTCCACATTTATGACGATTGGAATCTTCCATTTTCCCAGGTTAGCTTTCAGGTCAAGGCAATCTGAACTGTCATTGGGTGGCGTAAAAATACAATTTCACCCAACATTTGTTTTGTCCTTTTGAATGGCAAAACGGTGGTGTTTGGATAAAAACACAACCACCCATGTTATGAAGTCATCTTTCACCCCCACTGAGCAAGAATGGACATTATGAAATGCATCATGGAGGGAAAACAATAGGGCCACACACACACACACACACACACTTGTGTGGGTGACAGTCTCCATGACTACAGCAGTGGGTGACAGTCTCCATGACTACAGCTGTGAGTGACAGTCTTCATTTTTATATTGTCAAACCCAATACCCAGTACACACATGCACACACACACAGGATCAGGAGTGCAGTATTTCGGTTGCGGTCGGGGAAAGATCCGTGTTGACCAGGCACCGTGCGACACACATCTGCAAGGCTTGGGGCAACCCACAACACCTCCACTGCAATGGTAGTCAGGTGGCTGAGCAGTTAGGGAATCGGGCTAGTAATCTTAAGGTTGCCAGTTTGATTCCTGGCTGTGCAAAATGATGTTGTGTCCTTGGGCAAGGCACTTCAACTTACTTGCCTCAGGGGAATGTCCCTGTAGTAACTGTAAGTCGCTTTGGATAAGAGCGTCTGCTAAATGATTAAAAGTAAATGTACATGTAATGCAAGGCATGGGGCAACACTCAACACCTCCACTGCAACATCTCCTCTACAGCATTACAGTGCAGCAATAACATCTGAATACAGTATTACACCCAATATCAGCACAGAAACTTCAGACCCAGGCAGGTTGCTACAGTGGATCCCTGGCCCATCATTCTGTCTTTCCTTCTGTTTGGACTATGGTCTTCTTATTGTAATACATTATTAATGACGTAAGGGCAGCAAAAGAAATTGAACATTTACCGCATGTAGTTATATTGCAAAGCAGTTAAACTTATCTTTACTTTAAGTGCCTATAAATTCTGTTAAATATGGAACCTCCTAAATCTATTTTGCTAAATGTAGCCGTAAGCTGAAAGGATTACTGGGCTAATAATCCTTTTGACGTTTTTCTACGGGTGGGGAGTTTTATTGATGTTATAAAATGTTATGTTTTTTTATTTCATGGATCATGGATGTACGTGTTTAAACATTCGTCTCCGGTTTATCTGGTTAAAAAATCACTTGTGTTTTGTTTGTGTTGCTGGTGCCCTGCTTGCAGACATCCAGGGCACATAACAGGTTAAAGGGTTTCATGTTGGACATGATTAAACATGCAAATCTACTCATTCATTGATTCATCAAGGGATATCTGTCTATTTCATGCATAAAAAACATTGTCCATGAACCTCCTCTCCTCTTTCCGCCTACCTCTCCCACCCCCACTCCCCTCTCTTCGATTCTACTCCTCTCCTCTCTCTCCTTTTCTCTCTCCTCTCATCTCTTCGACTGCTCCTCTCCTTTCTCTCTCTCTCTCTCTCTCTCTCTCTCTCTCTCTCTCTCTCTCCTCTTATATATAGAGGTGAAAGTCCTGTTGTGTTCATGTTCATGTTTAGGTTTTGCTGAGCAGACAGAGCCCAGAGAGAAATCCCATTTCAAATTAAATTCCAATGACCCCCCCAAGCTGGCAGGCCTTGGCTGCTGTGACAGACTGATTTATAATTCAGAGCTGTAGGACTGGGGCCGGCAGTGTGTGTGTGTGTGCGTGTGTGAGTGTATATATCTGTGTATTTGAAGGAGTGTGTGCGGTCAAGGGAGTGTGTGTGTGTGTGTGATTATGTGGGTCCAGATGTTACACTCCACCACCAGACCCTGTTCTTATAATAGCTCCTTAACCCCAGTATTATCTTAATGGAAGCACACATCTCCCCTGAGGAGCTGGGCTGAAACATGGCTCTGTTCTAGAATGTGTCTCCTAGCCTAGAACAAATCACTGTTCTAGAACATGTCCCCAGATGGTTGTAGAACATGTCCCCAGATGGTTGTAGAACATGTCCCCAGATGGTTGTAGAACATGTCCCCAGATGGTTCTAGAACATGTCCCCAGATGGTTTTAGAACATGTCCCCAGATGGTTTTAGAACATGTCCCCAGATGGTTTTAGAACATGTCCCCAGATGGTTCTAGAACATGTCCCCAGATGGTTGTAGGGTGCCTGACAGATCCCAGTCGTACAGAACACATCCAAGCTTGTGTCAGCTGCAGCTTCCCCTGGAGGATGGAAGTGCCCGGAAGCTGGTTTCAGAGGAGGGGGGGGGGGATTTGAAAAAGGATATTCAAAACGAATTAAATCGCATTAGTGTAGCCCTTTTTCCAAGCAAGTTCCACAGATCAGCACCTGTAACCAACATCCCCCCCCTCAGATGATCTGTGTTCTATACATACCTGGACCTGAGGACTTAATGGACTTGAAGTTTCAGATGAATCGTTGCTGTGCTTCTGGTCGTGATTTACATCTGTCATCCATCCATCATCCTCCCATACAGTCTTTCACCCAGAACACTTAACTGTGGGGGAGGAGGGGGAGGAGGGGAAGGAGAAGGAGGATGAGGAAAAGAAGGAAGAAGAGGGGGAGGTGAAGTAGGAGGAGGAAGAGGAGGGAAAGGAAGCAGTAGAAGTTGTGGTATGGTTTAACTTACTAGGTTGCTTTTTAAATGCAATTTTACAAGTCATTTTACAAGTCATTTTACAAGTCATTTTACAAGTCATTTTACAAGTCATTTTTTCTCTCTCAGAAGTTGAACCACACGTCTGTCTGAAAAGGTGTGAGGGTGTGTGTTGAGAGGATTCTACTGAGGAGTGTGTGTGTGTGTGCATGAATCATTTTTATCTGTGTGACACACACACACACACACACACACACACTTCTGTTATGAAGCAGTTTCCAAACACTTCATTCCTGCTTGCCTCTCTACGGCCTGGTTGTCACGGCGAGAAGACATGTTACACCGTGATAAAAACAAACTCCTAAAAAACAAAATGGGGCCTGAGTGTCTTGGCTCCCTGGCACCAGATGTGGTCATGTTGTTGGTTTAGAGTTTCTCGAGCTGGCTCTCTCCTCCTGCATCCTGAACCACAGGATCGATCCAGAGCAGTGTCTCATTAGTGACACGGCTGCCACAAATGGAGCCACAGGTTAACGGTCAGTAAAGAACACCAGCTCCAGACCCTGAAATATTCATGTCCTGATTTATGATCTAGGGAGAGGAGTTAAAGATGGGGAGGTGGGGTAGAGCAGAGGGAGGGGGAGAGGAAGAGGGGAGGGGGGCTGAGGGGAGGGATGGGGGAGGGGACAAGGGGGAAAGAGAGGAAGGTGGAGGTAGCTGAGAGGAAAGGACAATAATAGGTCTCATGTTAAATCAGATATTTCAGACGGACACACAAATACTTAAATTGTCTTTTGATTGCTAACAGGCAGACAGGCAGACAGACAGACAGACAGACAGACAGACAGACAGGCAGACAGGCAGGCAGGCAGGCAGGCAGACAGGCGCAGGCTGGCAGACAGGCAGGCAGGCAGGCAGGCAGGCAGGCAGGCAGGCAGGCTGGCAGACAGGCAGACAGACAGACAGACAGACAGACAGACAGACAGACAGGCAGACAGGCAGACAGACAGACAGACAGACAGACAGACAGACAGGCAGACAAGCAGGCAGGCAGGCAGGCAGGCAGGCAGGCAGGCAGGCAGACAGGCAGCAAGGTCAAAGCTGGCAGTTCCTCTGGGGGTTTCACCAGATGCTGTCACCATTCCGACCGCCCAGAACATCACCCATGACACGCACAGATCAGGTTCCTGGTGACCTCCACCTCAGCCCCTGACCCCCTCCCCCTGACCCCATGCCTGTTACCTCCTCAGTGTCATTCTCCCATGACAGATGAGTGGATGTCATAATGCTGCTTGCTTTGAGATCCTGATACACCACTGTCTCTTAAGGTAAAGAAGTGTGGGTTCTGACATGTACTTAAGCAAAAAGTAGCCATTACTCCTACCTGTTTAAGTATCACACTGGTAACTGGACCTTACATCATATTACCATAATACATTAATACAAAAAGACAGTATATATTATATATATATTGACGGTATATATATATATTTATTTTTTGACTTTTTTCACACACAACACGACAAAAAAAAGTTTATAGTTTTATTTCAAAACTTTTTTATAATTTCTTTCATGAACTTGAAAAAAAATGTTCGCGAATATTTGTTCAACCTTTTGAAACTCCTTGCTAAATGACATAGGAGTAAAGGGAGGGGAGAGATCGAGGCAGGGGGCGGTGGAGAGAGAGGGAGAGAGAGAGGCAGGGGGAGGTGGAGAGAGAGGGGGGAGAGAGAGGCAGGGGGCGGTGGAGAGAGAGGGGAGAGAGAGAGGCAGGGGGAGGTGGAGAGAGAGGGGAGAGAGAGGCAGGGGGAGGTGGAGAGAGAGGGGAGAGAGAGAGGCAGGGGAGGTGGAGAGAGAGGGGAGAGAGAGGCAGGGGGAGGTGGAGAGAGAGGGGAGAGAGAGGCGGGGGGAGGTGGAGAGAGAGGGGAGAGAGAGAGGCAGGGGGAGGTGGAGAGAGAGGGGAGAGAGAGGCAGGGGGAGGTGGAGAGAGAGGGGAGAGAGAGAGGCAGGGGGAGGTGGAGAGAGAGGGGAGGGAGAGAGGCAGGGGGAGGTGGAGAGAGGGGAGAGAGAGGCAGGGGGAGGTGGAGAGAGAGGGGAGAGAGAGAGGCAGGGGGCGGTGGAGAGAGAGGGAGAGAGAGGGGACGATGGAGGGAGTAAGGACAGCCAGAATACACATTTGAGTTTTTAATCAGCCAGGTTTCGGTTGATGTTAAGATAAATGTGCTGTGTGGAGCAGCATGCTGGCCCTTAGTGACCTCCCCACAGCCCCCCTGCTCTACCGCACATGCTCAGTAGGGCTTACAACACTCTGAGGACAACAGATGAATCAACTTGATAGACAGAACCTAGAGAAAGAGAGAGAGCAAGAGAGGGATGGAGAGAGGCAGAGGGAGAGAAAGAGATAGGGATTGAGAAACAGAGAAAACATAAGAGAGAAAGAGAGAGAAGAAGTAATAAAGCTATCCCAGACACTGAGCTTAAGGCTTGTTTCTCTGAAGGAGAAAATTGCTCCAGTAAGATAAAGAGGAGCTTTCATGGCTACCCTGTGGCCCCACAGTGTGTGTGTGTGTGTCAGTTAGTGTGTGTCAGTGCGTGTCAACAAGTATGTGTGTGCGTGTGCGTGCGAGTGTGTGTATGTGTGTGTGTGGGCTTGTGAGTTGTGGGTACATGCGACAGCAGTCTCGCGACGCGTATCGATGTGTGTTTTGTGTAGCAGGTTTTTTGTATTACTTTGCAACAGTGTACGTGTGTGCAGTGGTGTATGGGCGTGTGTGAGTGTGTGTGTACCAGGGCGGTAATTAAAGTTGTGTGTTGATCGTGGCCTGGAGGGTGGCAGGGTTAAGCGTTGGCCATTACAGAGAGCGTGTGTGTGTTTGTGTTTAGCAGTGTGCGTTACAGAGAGAGTGTGTGTGTTTGTGTTTAGCAGTGTGCGTTACAGAGAGTGTGTCGGGGCGATGGTGCGCGTCAAGTGACTGTCTCTCTGATGAACGAGCGGCAGGCACAGCTTTATTAAGGCCATTAAAGGGACGTCTCCTCACCTCCCCATTATAAATCTATGGATAAATAATTGATCTGCCAACCGGTCCCCTGCCATGATGCATGTGGGGGCTCCTGTGTAGATCTCTCCTCTGTAGATCTCTCCTGGTGAGTTCTCCTAATGCAGCTGTGTAGATCTCTCCTGGTGAGTTCTCCTAATGCAGCTGTGTAGATCTCTCCTGGTGAGTTCCCCTTTTGCAGCTGTGTAGATCTCTCCTGGTGAGTTCTCCTAATGCAGCTGTGTAGATCTCTCCTGGTGAGTTCTCCTAATGCAGCTGTGTAGATCTCTCCTGGTGAGTTCTCCTAATGCAGCTGTGTAGATCTCTCCTGGTGAGTTCTCCTAATGCAGCTGTGTAGATCTCTCCTGGTGAGTTCTCCTTATGCAGCTGTGTAGATCTCTCCTGAATGTCTTCTTCTGTTCAGTTTATTGGCAGTTCAGACCCTCTTTGTTGTATTAACAGCAACTTTTGGTATTTACTTTGTCCACATTCCCTTCTTAGGCCAGATCAGACCAGATCAGACCAGACCAGATCAGACCAGATCAGACCAGGTCAGACCAGATCAGACCAGATCAGACCAGATCAGACCAGGCCAGGCCAGGCCAGACCAGATCAGACCAGACCAGATCAGACCAGACCAGAGGACAAAAAGCGACAGGTTGGTCAAGTACACAGCCAGGAGACAGAACGGTTCTGGAAGCAAAACCAGATTCCTGCTCTTATTGTGAATTTATGAGCCCGTCCAACTGTAATTGAATGAATGCCCCCCCCCCCAACACACCGCCCCCCTCCCCTAAGAAGTGACACTTTGTTGCTAGGCAACGGTTTGAGCCAACCTCACAGTGGTGTTGAGAGCTGTGTCCACGGTAACGGGCCAGCTCTGCAGAGGATGGGGGGGGGGGTCGAGAGGGGGGGGGGAGCACTATTCTTTATCACATTAGAATAACACACACACACACACACACACACGTACAGTGAGAACACATGCACAGTATGCACAATGCACACACAGGCATGTACAGTACACACACACACACACACACACACACACACTGCATTCTAATCCATCTCTGTTCACTCTGTGTGCTCACTGCTTGGTTCTTCATCTCTCTGAGAACTGGAGCAGAGAAGCTCTTTCATTATTTCCTGAGCTTCAGGCCTCAATGCTAACTGCTAAGCGCTGGTAGCTCTATGGCTAAACTAATAATGCTAACTGCTAAGCTCTGCTAGCTCTATGGCTAAACTAAAAATGCTAACTGCTAAGCTCTGCTAACTCTATGGCTAAACTAACAATGCTAACTGCTAAGCTCTGCTAGCACTACAGCTAAACTAACAATGCTAACCGCTTACAACTAAACTAACAATGGACAAAGAGGGAGAGAGGATACACAGAGAAAGGAGAGACAGAGAGAGGAGGTGCAGCGAGCGGGATGACGCCAAAAAACAACAATTTCAATTTCAAATATTCTGAACATAATTATCTTTATCGGTATGTGTGTGTGCGCATGCATCTAAATGGCCCAAATACGTGTGTGTGTGTGTAAGCGATCCCTAGTAAAGTGTGTGTGTGTGTGTAAGCGGTCCGTAGTAAAGTGTGTGTGTGTGGATAAGTGGTCCCTAGTAAAGTGTGTTTGTGTGTAAGCGGTCCCTAGTAAAGTGTGTGTGTGTGTGTAAGCGGTCCTTAGTAAAGTGTGTGTGTGTGTGTAAGCGGTCCCTAGTAAAGTGTGTGTTTGTGTGCAGAGGCTCCTAATAGTGTGTGGCTGACTGGCCGGAAGACTACACCCCCCCCCCCCCTTCCCCTCATTCCTTGGCAACCTTGTAAGCTTCCTCTGCTCGCCTCACGGGTGCTGGCGCCCGTATAAATGACCACAGATCCATCGGAGCATCAACGCTAACCCCATGAACATCCCAAACCACGGGCACCAAGGAAACTGCCTCAAAGGACCAGGAAATGAACCCTGTGAAGTCATAGGTGGTGGGAGGTGGAGGGGGGTTAGGGAGGAACAGGAGGGCAGGTTGGGGAGGGGGCAAGCCATAATGGGCTGGGGTGGTCAAAGGGGCTGATGGAGGCAGTTTTTGTGGTGAAAGAACATTAGCAGATCGTCAGAATGTGACCGGAGATGGAATTAAACTCAGGGGAAGATGAGTGGTAATTCCATTAAGATGATATTTTACTGATGGAGAAGGTATGAAATAACCCTTACGTGTGTAATCTTACTCTGGGTTGGGTTACGCTCCTCCCTGCATTTTTACCCAAATTCGTTAGCCTCCGAGCTCTTAGGCTGCTAATGTGTTTTTGTTGATTTATTTATTCTGCTGTTTATCAGAAATGAGCTGGAAGGGCTGAGTGCTGTCTGTTTACCAAACACTTTAGAAATATCACAAGGTTCTAGAACATTCTCTCTATCAGGGGTTGCCGTCTGTTCCATTTCGTAACCATGTCGAGTTTTGCTAAATTCTAAAATCGTTAGATGGTTTTTGTATCTAATCTACTGACAAAGCATGTAACAATCTGTTTCCTAACTTTCATTGGGGACTTTTGTTTGATTGTTGGAAAATCCACCAAAAACTAAATATGTAAAGGCCTTCGTCTGACCATGCTGTTCCTCCAGAGCTTAACTGAGGGAAAACTTACTGGTTGCTTTTCACAAATGAGTTAGGTGCTCCTCAAAACTCCACCATACTCCAGTATCTGTACTTCTCCTCCTCTTTCCTCCTCTTTCCTCCTCTTTCCTCCCCTCCCCTCCCCTCCCCTCCCCTCCCCTCCCCTCCCCTCCCCTCCCCTCCCCTCCCCTCCCCTCCCCTCCCCTCCCCTCCCCTCCCCTCCCCTCTCCTCTCCTCTCCTCTCCTCTCCTCTCTCCACTCCTCTCCTTTCCTCTCCTCTCCTCTCCTCTCCTCTCCTCTACTCTACTCTCCTCTCCTCGCCTCCTCTCTCCTCCCCTCTGTGTTGAAGGCTACTGCCAGCGGACTGTTGTCTCTATGGTTCCCAAGGGACCAATCAAGACAGTCGATAGAGTGTTTGGGCTCTGAGATCAGTACTAGCTGTTCCTAAATGGACAGGCCTAGTTGGGGGGTGGGGGGAGGGAGGGGTGGGTGGGTGGGTGGGGGGAGGGAGGGGTGGCCGACATCATCGCATCCATTACAGACCTCTGGTAATGGCTTTTAGTTGACCGTATTCATTAGACCAAGAGAGAGACCCTCTCCTCATGTCTCCCCCCTCTCCCTCCCCTGGTCCTGTCCTCGGTCACTGTTTCAGGTGCTGCAGGTATGAGGCTTGTGTGGGAGTTTTCATTACTGCTCTTCCCAGGTACACAGCACCAAGAGGAGGGTGTGTCTTCTAAATCATGACAGTCATTTGGACGGGCGAAGTTGGCAACATGGACACATGGAAGAGTAGGTTCTTAAGAAAAGGGTGACTGGATGCAAAGGCAGTGTTTCTGGGGCGGGTCATGGCAAGATGGTGCCTCAATGCTCATGGAAGTTGGTTGTCGGCTAATGAGGAGGGGGCTGGAGTGTTTGATATGTAACCAGGCTATTATATACATATATATATATATATATATATATATATATATATATATATATATATATATATATATATATATATATATATTGCATCCTATCCTGCATTAGTGTAATCAGTGTAAGTAGTTTCTTTGGTATCCACGGTGGTGTGTCCTTTATGGAGGCTTGAAGGTCAAACGATCTTTCTTCTTTTTATTTAGCAGAGGCTTTTCTCCAAAGCAACGTTGGAATAGTGCACATGGAAAGAACAGCAGAGAAGAAGGGATCCAAAGTGCGGACTTGTCGACAGTATTTAGGTGTTCAGAGTCAAGGAACGCTCTGTATTCACCAGACACAGAGAAACACCATCTCAGCTGCCAGCCACTGCAATAACGATCAACTACAAGGTGCCTCAATGACTCACACACTCATGTATGTGAACACAACCCAGCAGAGCGTGGTGCAGCAGTGTTGGTGTTGCAGGTGCATGAGAGAGTGTGGTATTCGGGAGAGAGGTTTGGCCTAATAACAAAGATGCTGACTGGTCATAAGGAAATGTTTCTATGGTACACGTTGTGGAAGATGTACATTAATTGATCCACAGTTTGAGAACGAGAGAAAGTGGAAAAATGAGATCTCTCTCCTCTCTCCCTCTCTCCTCCAACTCGTCTCCTCTCCTTCCCCTTGTCTCCTCTCCTTGCCCCTTGTTTCCTCTCCTTGCCCCTTGTCTCCTCTCCTTGCCCCTTGTCTCCTCTCCTTGCCCCTTGTCTCCTCTCCTTCCCCTTGTCTCCTCTCCTTGCCCCTTGTCTCCTCTCCTTGGCCCTTGTCTCCTCTCCTTGCCCCTTGTCTCCTCTTCTCTACCCTCGGTACATCAACAGCTGTGGTGATTAGATCAGTGTGTGGGTCCAGACTCAGACCAGCTCTGGTCACTGGCCGCCATCAAACATGAGGAGGAGGAGGAGGAGGAGGAGGAGGAGGAGGAGGAGGAGGAGGAGGAGGAGGAGGAGGAGGAGGAGGAGGAGGAGGAGGAGGAGGAGGAGGAGGAGGAGGAGGGGAGGAGGAGGAGGAGGAGGAGGAAGAGGAGGGGAGGAGGAGGACAGATAGAGAGATGAGGATGTGGGAAGTTATTGTGGGTTGGGATGATATGGTTCTTCAACACACAAACACACACACACACACACTGCACTTAATAGCTTGAGGTTTTTTGTTTTAGTTTTATGACTATTCACGTCTAATGGGCCAGTAGCAAACCAGAACCCTGTTAGTTCTCTAATGGACATCCTTGTCT
>NC_140374.1:21345000-21395000 GCF_054491055.1 Hypomesus nipponensis
TGCTGTGGACAAATCATGGGAATTGGCTTTTGCTGTGTGGTTTCTGGAACATCACACATTCTTTGAATTTCCTTTCTTTGGAGGTTTTACAAAAACCATAACATAGTGTAAAACCTAGTGTTTTTTCATACATTATATAAGATGTAACAGGAGTCACAGTGAAGATGAAGAATGCATTTTGAATATAATCTCCTGTTTTGCAAAAGCTGACCGTGCTCATTCATTAGTGATCCCAGACTCAGATAGTCTCTGGGCAAAACTGGAATCAATATTCAATATTCTCTTTAAAGTTTTGAAGAAAAAAAAGATGAATTTATTTTTGCCCAACTTAATTCAACCCAAATAATAGAATCCCAGGACAGATGGGACCTCCTCCTCCTCCTCCATCCATCCCTCTCTCACCCTTTCCCCCCTCTTTCCCCTCCCCTCTCTCACCCTTTCTCTTGCTCCCCATCCCTCCCCCTCTCCCCATGCTTAACCTGTCCTCCCAACAACCCTCCCTCCCTTCCTCCAGCCCACCACCCTCCCTCTCCCATCTAGAGATATCAGAAATCACTGTCAATTATCTTTCTTTCTGTAAGCAAACTTGTACTATTTCTCAATCTTGTTTTGAGTCTTTGAAAGAAACAACAGAAATGGTGAATCCTGCTAGCGATGTTATTGTTTTAATGTAATTTTTAAATAAGCCTATTATTAGCAGGCTATTATTTATCGTCCTATGGAACTACATCAAGACTAGCCAAGATAAAGCAGGACTGGTTTACAGCAACCCATACGCTGTATGGAATTAACTCCACTGCCACAACCATCCAATTCCCAAGTCTGCTAAAAGGCAATTTTCTACCGAAGGGAGCTTAGTTCGTGTTATTTCTGACGGTGACATAAAAGCACGAAGCCAGACGCGCACATAGACGCACAACTACCCTGTCAGCACGCGGGACTTACGGCGTAATAAACATTCACTGAACGTTGAAAGATGTGCTTCCGCGAACAGCTGAATTCAATGCTTAGATATTCAATAGACTTTGCTCTGCAGAAACCATTGTCTATCAATCCAGGTTTATCATTTGTTCAATCATGCAGTTCAAAATAATTATTGCAAACGATGAAGTTGAATTGACGTAATGACGAAAGACCATGTTTGGCAAGCTACCCGTGTTTATAGAGTGGCGCCACTAACATTATTTGGATTTAGTATTTGTACAATAAAATGATATTATAAATACTAATTGTACATATTTCATGTGCAGCCGGTTTTGTGTCAGATGTGTGCTCATCTACGTGTGCGCTTGTGTTTCAGTGTACATTTTCACTATGACCAGTAGGTGGGACTTGATGTTTGGAGCGTGGAGTCCCCCCATCTCTCTCTCTCTCTCTCTCTCTCTCTCTCTCTCTCTCTCTCTCTCTCTCTCTCTCTCTCTCTCTCTCTCTCTCTCTCTCTTCCTCTCTCTCTCCGTCACTGCTTCCAAAGCTATCTCCTCTGAGTGTTGCAGCTTGGCTTCAACAACCTGGACATAGGCGCATACAACAGCATGACCGCCGGCTAACCTCTATCATGCAGTCAGGATACGAGGACACATCTGGAGTTCTGTTCTCCAAACCTTTTATACTTTAAAGGAATATTTCGTCCCATATCGTCGTCTCCGAAAAATTGACTGACATTAAGGTTACCGCATCCGCATCAATTCGACATACCTACACACACGCATCCCACGGGCTCTGGATCGCTCGTGCTATACACAATCGTGCCGTGTAGAAAGAGGGATTTTAAGCATTACAGACGCGTTTAAAGGATATTATACATTCAAGCTAACTTTCAAAACATGGATTTATTTTTCGTTCCACCGCGAATCTACTGGTGGAGGGTCGTGTTTTTGTTGAGCATCTTTCACAACTACTTGAGTTCAATACTGGACTGTTCGCCCACCTGCACCTGTTCTCCGACAGAAATCTATTGCAATAAGTCTGACAACGGGAAATTCTTTCCGTTGCTCGCGCTCCAAGACACTGGGAATAACAGCGGCCCCATGGAAGAACTCAAGAACATCAGCTCAATGTAAGTCTGGGTTTCTGACCGTCCATCACATGTTGAATCCGTGTGAGTAGCCTATAGGCTTAGGTGAACAATTGACTCGTGTTCCGCGTTTTAGGCTACAGAAATATACTCAAGCTGCATAACAAATCAGAAATTAGGCGAAAGTTAATACAAACCAGTAGGTTGTCTTTTTCTTCGTGTGATCTTATGCGTTCCCATTAGCATATTGAAAATTACCGCAAAAAGGGGTTTAACTTCCATTAAGCAATAAAGGTTTGAGTTTTAGCCTACTGAACGAAAAAAAGACCTGTTGGCGCGCTGGTTCTCGGTCCCCTTTGCCAAACCCCGTAACCTTGTTTGGCTATTTCACTATGACTGACTTGCATTTTAATGACAACCGGTAGGCCTTTTTATAAGGCGTTTGCTTCATTTGATAAACCAACAGATAGATTCACATTAAAATAGCAACAAGACGCATTTGTCCTTAATGCAGGCAGAAACAAAACACAAGGTTTGATAAGATGTAGACGTGATCAAACTTATTCATGGCATGTCATGCTTTGCGTTAAGAGGAATATGCTAACCCGCCTCGTGCATTTATACTTAGTCAAAAAAGGGCCGATCTTTACGGAGCTTTATTTAACCACGTGGGATAAAATCTAGGTAGGTAGGCCTGTATAAAATCTTTTTTTCCAGTCCAATGGCCTAGCCATTTAGTCCAATTTATCAAATATATTGCAGCGAAACGTCGGCGGTAACTGCATTCGTGTTGCGCAATTGTTGCGTAAATTCACCTTTGATTCACATTCAATAGCCTAAATTCTGTCTAATTTAAAGACGTCCTATTTTTAGCTAGCCCATCTCTCGCTTGACATTTTGCCTGCACAAGACTGAACACGCGCATTCAAAAGTTAAACGCTTGCAAAGAAGTGTTTTTGCTCGACTGTAGGATAAGCTATGTATGGAGTTCATGACGAACATCCTCTAATCAAAAAATACAGCACGGTCACACACCGACTTTCCCAGCAAAAGACTTGTTCTATAAAACCATTAGGTAGTTCCAGAGACCCGTCTCCCTTCCTCAGACAAGTGGATTTGGGCTCTATCGCGGTACATTTGGCCAGCGTTTGAGTGTAGACTCGTTCTCGACAGGAATAGCAAATTAAACATCACCGACCACGTAGGCGAGCTGAGATAGCCTACGCAAAGAAAATATCCTGATTACCAACACCCATCCGGCAAATGTAAAATACTTCCTTGACCCAAGGCGTATCTTTTCAGCCTCAAAGGAGTCTATTTTGGTGGAACAAAACCCCAATTCATTATTGATTCTTTGAGAACTGCCAAGAAACGACGGTGCCATGACAACCTCTCTGCTTCGCGCTGAATTCACTCAATTTCCATAGACATACTGAGAAATCACTTCAGTAATAGACAGACGCTGGCCCGTGGACACAAACTGAACACATTCGAAGTCCCTATTTATCTAATCCACCATAGCAGCTTAGCTACTTTACTGGTTTTACAATCTCATAATATCACTATCACACAGTGTCTGCATTTGGCAGCTACCCCGCATTCCGCCTTTCGAGTCCAGCCAAGGCCACTAGCAGGTCTACGGCTTGTTTTTTTTCGTAGGAGAGTGGAGAGAGAGTTATAGCGAGCGCTTCTCACAGACACAACTAGCCTATATTATGCGCCTCATTTTAAGTAATGGCTCAATATGAAACACTACAATCAGAGTATTAACCTCTAAACAGCATTCAGTTCCTTCCTCCATTGGGGGGCTTTTGTTGCGCGCGGTCGGAAAGGAAATAGACCTCAGCGTCGGATTGCAGTTGAGAGAATGTGTTGGAGTCAGCACCGCGTGAAAGGACAGCTCCCGCCCGCATCCCGCTGGAACGTGGGAACGGGGCCGTGTAGACCTTCACGGGAAAACGCGCGCCTCCCGCGGAGCAAACTACACTGTCTGACACGATCAAGAACAACTTTGAAGTGAGGTGAACCTGACTGACGCTATACATCCCCAACGTCTGTATTTATGTTCCTTTATATTTGCATATAGGTTTAGAAGCAGTACAAATACCTGGGCTGAAGGCTCCCAGTGTCTGAGAGAGAGAGAGAGAGAGAGAGAGAGAGAGAGAGAGAGAGAGAGAGAGAGAGAGAGAGAGAGAGAGAGAGAGAGAGAGAGCTCTCCCCCTAATCCTTCCGGGCATCCCCCTTGAAAGCGAGTGTGTTTGAAGAGGAGGATTAGTCTGTGTTGCTTATGGACAGTGAAAGAGGAGGACATGGGTGTTTTATGCGGCCAGTGTTTGGAGGTAAGTAATTGAAGGGACTCCAGAGGAGAGTGAGTTGTGTCTGACACCACTCTGCCTCTCACGTGGAGTTGAGTGTGTGTGAGAGAGAGAGACATACATGGCTAGTCATGTCCTCCATGTTCAAACCCTGGTCCTGGAGCTGCCTGCTGTCTCTGTCTCTGGTGGAACTGTGCTACTGTACAAATGCCTCTTAGCCCTGACAGGTCAACGTGCAAACGTCAGTTCAGCACATTTAGCTCAAGGAGAGCTCTCTCTTTCTCTCTCTCTCTGCTACTCTCTGCTAAAGAATCCTCTTGGCGTTGTGTGGGTCTGCATGGATCGGTCCTTGTAGTGGGTACAGTGGGACAGGACCTTGACAGAAGGTCCTGAGTTTGATTTCCACTTGGGGTGCTGTTTTGTACTCAGGTGGGCAATCTTCCAGGTCTTTCTGTGTGGAGTCACCCATGTTCTCCACGTACTCACATGGGGTTTCCTCCGTAAAGAGCCCCGATATAAAAACATATATGTATATATATATACAGCAATAGAACACTCTCCTGCCCAAGTTACCTGTCATGCTCGTGTGTGTGCGTGTGTCCCTGCACCGTGCACATGTGAGTGTGTAAATCGCACTTCTTCAAGTGTTTTCTGAAAATGTGTTAGAGGGTATAGAACTCGGCTCTCTCTTGTTTAAAAGATCACCAGTCTAAATGTTTTTGTTCTCTGAAGCATTTGTTCTCATCCAGCAGCCCTTCCCTGGGCCCCCTTCCCTGGCCCCCCTTCCCTGGATCCCCTCCCTGGACCCCCCTCCCTGGATCCCCTCCCTGGACCCCCCTCCCTGGACCCCCCTCCCAGGATCCCCTCCCTGGACCCCCCTCCCTGGACCCCCCTCCCTGGATCCCCTCCCTGGACCCCCCTCCCTGGACCCCCCTCCCTGGACCCCCTTCCCTGGATCCCCTCCCTGGACCCCCCTCCCTGGACCCCCCTCCCTGGACCCCCCTCCCTGGATCCCCTCCCTGGACCCCCCTCCCTGGACCCCCCTCCCTGGACCCCCCTCCCTGGATCCCCTCCCTGGACCCCCCTCCTTGGACCCCCCTCCCTGGACCCCCCTCCCTGGACCCCCCTCCCTGGATCCCCTCCCTGGACCCCCCTCCCTGGACCCCCCTCCCTGGATCCCCTCCCTGGATCCCCTCCCTGGACCCCCCTCCCTGGACCCCCCTCCCTGGACCCCCCTCCCTGGACCCCCCTCCCTGGATCCCCTCCCTGGACCCCCCTCCCTGGATCCCCCTCCCTGGACCCCCTCCCTGGACCCCCCTCCCTGGACCCCCTCCCTGGACCCCCCTCCCTGGACCCCCCTCCCTGGCCCCCCTCCCTGGACCCCCCTCCCTGGATCCCCTCCCTGGACCCCCCTCCCTGGACCCCCCTCCCTGGACCCCCTTCCCTGGATCCCCTCCCTGGACCCCCCTCCCTGGACCCCCCTCCCTGGACCCCCCTCCCTGGATCCCCTCCCTGGACCCCCCTCCCTGGACCCCCCTCCCTGGATCCCCTCCCTGGACCCCCCTCCTTGGACCCCCCTCCCTGGACCCCCCTCCCTGGACCCCCCTCCCTGGATCCCCTCCCTGGACCCCCCTCCCTGGACCCCCCTCCCTGGATCCCCTCCCTGGATCCCCTCCCTGGACCCCCCTCCCTGGACCCCCCTCCCTGGACCCCCCTCCCTGGACCCCCCTCCCTGGATCCCCTCCCTGGACCCCCCTCCCTGGACCCCCCTCCCTGGACCCCCTCCCTGGACCCCCCTCCCTGGACCCCCCTCCCTGGCCCCCCTCCCTGGACCCCCCTCCCTGGACCCCCCTCCCTGGACCCTTCTCCCTGGATCCCCTCCCTGGACCCCCCTCCCTGGACCCCCCTCCCTGGACCCCCCTCCCTGGACCCCCCTCCCTGGACCCCCCTCCCTGGACCCCCCACCATCATTCACTGTGCTGTGTAGTCGGGGAGCCGTTCCATGTTCTCACTGCAGCGTATCTTCACTGAGTGTGCGCTGCATTTCAATGCAGTTCCTTTGTACGAGTGCATTTGACTCCGGACATTTTCAGAATGCCCCCAGGTGTGTCTCTATGTTTGTAAATATTGACTCAAAAGTGGGGAAAAGCTCAACTGGGTGTGTTCAAATGCATAAAACCAATCACAGCATAGATGTTTCACAGCTCCTGCAGTATCCTACTGCACAAACAGGCGGAGCACACCCGCCCTGTTGAGACAGGTCTTTAAAAATACTCTCTAGTGAGAACATGGCGTAGCTCTGGCCCACATACAGGAGCTGGGCCCAGGCTGGCCTTGTGCTGCGCTGTGGAAGCTGAAAACCAGGCTGGGCCTTGAAGGGTGGTTTGCTAGCATTGAGAGACACAGGGCCAGATGCTCACCAGCAATGTGTCAAACACGGCCTACTGAGTGACCTGGTGACTCCTGTCACACCCTCACTCACACCTCTAATGCCTGGGAGAGGAGGAGGGAAGAGGAGAGAGAGAGAGGTGATACTCTGAGAGATTGAGGGAGAGGTGTGATACAGTGAGATGTTGAGGAAGAAAGAGAGAGTGGTGTGTTACAGTAAGAGAATGAGGGAGTGAAAGAGATAAAGGGAAATATCCTATATCCATTTTAACATCTCAAACATAACAGAAACTTAATTAGAAAATATAAATATTTCCCACAATATAATGAGTATTTTCAGGTGTGAGTGGAGTGGGGCTTGCTGTGTTACTGTGCTGTTGTCTCCAACCAGCCCATATCTGGGATCATCTGTTACCTGAGGGGGATTCATGATTAACCATCACAAAATAATGAATCACTCCTGATTATTAAGGTCAATCTCAAATGAAAGAGGAGAGTGATTCATGAGCATAGTAGTAGAATTGGAGTGCGCTCGATAAACTAAAACACACAAAATAATTGTCAAAACAGTGCACAAGACGCGCATGCATCTGTTTATGCTGTGGGCCCTGGAGATTGAAATTAAGTGCACCTGAAGTAATAATAATAATATTATGTTCATTTAGCAGACTCTTTTATCCAAATTAATGAACAGATGGGATTTGAGCCTTGGATCTCTATATCTACAGTCAAATGCTTTACCACTGAGCTCTAATAACCACCCCAAGCATGTGAGCTGGAGTGACTGTGAATTATAACTGAAACACAGCTTGCCTGTGTTTTACTGAGGGATGCCTTCTGGATAACTGGCTGGTTGGCTGAGTGGCAAGCTGACTGGCTGACTGGCTGGCTGACTTTCTAAGCCTTCACAGTGTGTGTGTAAAATCCTTTTTAGTGTGTGTGACTTTTTCCAACCATCCTCCCAGAGAGTTGATAAATGCAACTAAACTGGCATCAAATGGCATCTAAACCGCACTTCTCCTCAGACTGCTGCCAGCCAGGTCTCTGTTCGCTGCTATCCTGATCCCCCCCCCTCTCTCTCAGGAGCACACTGATCCTTCCTGCTGCTAACTCCAGGCTCCTGGTTGGCCAGCCGTGCGCAAACGGCCTGCTCCTCCAAATGTCACTTTGTCTCAGCTGACGAGATGAGGGGTCGGAGTTCAGTGACCCACTTCAGACAGACAGATACAAACATACAGGAGCTGGTGCATGGTCTAGAACAGAAGGCTTTTTTCACTCTACTCTGCTCTACTCTATTGTACTTTATTGTACTCTCTCTCTACCGTACTGTGAATTTATTGTACTGCACCCAGCTTGACTTGACTGAACTCTTCTCCACTCCACTCTGCTCTACTTTTCTTTGCTACTTCATGGTCCAAGGTTTAGTTTCATTTCAAGGAAACGTAAATGTGTCTGTTCATAGTTACACAGTTATCCGTCAGTTCACCGATGTTAACCTTTTCCAGGAGGCCAGTGGTCCAGCGCGGCAGACTGACCCTGACCTTGGCCCAGTAGAACGCTTCATGCTCACCTCCGAACGCGTTGGGGCAGAAAGACACGCATGGCCGACTCTACATATCACACATTAAAAATCCCAATAACATTAGTGCAATTTTGTCCCCCTTTTGAAGCAACGACAAACACCGCACAGTAAGTACTGCCCGGGTCCACTCCTGGAGTCATAATTATAGATTATGACAGTGCTAGCGGTGGTGTTTGATGCCCGTACGCCTCATTATGTCCTTGCACTCCAGCTCTCTGCCATACTGGCCTGCTTTGTAGAGCAGAGGAGAGACCAGCTTATGAAACTGATTATGACAGACGTGCATGCCGGCTGCACACACACTCACACACATTCTGACAGACATGCATGGTGGAGGGAGGTCTAATGGAAACGACACCGTATGAGGACCATGAGTCAATGTCCCTCAGGCCATGTTTATCTGATTTATGTGTGTGAAAGGAGGGAAAGAGGGAGGGAGAAAGATGGGTAAAGAGAGGCTATCGGAAAGAGAGAGTGGGAGAGAGAGAGAGAGAGAGAGAGAGAGAGAGAGAGAGAAAGAGAGAGACAGAGAGAGAGAGAGAGAGAGAGAGAGAGAGACAGAGAGAGAGAGAGAGAGAGACAGAGAGAGAGAGCGTGGGAGAGACTGACGCGAGTCTGAAAGGAGAGGGAGGATGGATGTACAAAGAGAGAGAGAAGATGGAGGAAGGGAGATGGTTTAAGAAAGGTGGAGAGATACAGAGACAGAGGAGGTGTGTGTGTGGAGAGGGGGGGGATGTTACGGAGAGGGAGAAAGGGAGGTGAAGAGATAGCCAGTGTGTGTGTAGGCCTAAGTGTGGATTTGGCTGTGTAAGGCCTTGAAGCTTTTCTCTCAATGAATCATTCCTGAGCAACTGAAACACGATGAAGCCCATGTTCACTGCCACCCCTCAGTATGGAGCTCAATGGTCTCCTTCAGCTACTGACACACACACACACACACACACACACACACACACACACACACACACACACACACACACACACACACCAGGTGACTGTTAAGAAGCTGCTGGTCTTTGAATAGGTAGGCCTTCTCTAACTGCCTGATTGTCAGACGTCGCTATAGCAGCAGATTGTTGTGGTTTAACTGTAGGTACTGTAGGTGTTTGTCAACATGAAGCATGTCGCTCCTTTCGACCCCTGACTCCTGGTAATGCTGTCAGCTGACTGCTGCAGCTGTGAAGAGCGGGTGCACAGCGCCGTCACTAACGACTCTGCTCAACATCAGGGAATACAGGGACGCCAGCATGCTGTTTGGCTCCGACACACACCCACACACACGCACACACACACACACAGTGTCTGGCTCTGAGACACACACACACACACACACACACACACACACACACACACACACACACACACACACACACACACACACACACACACACACAGTGTCTGGCTCTGAGACACACATACACACCCTCTCACACCAGAATCTTGTCTCTAATGAATGAGGCCCAGTTGACTACAATGGGGTGTGAAGCAGCAGAAGCTGAACACAGAAAAAAAAGACAACTTGTACCCGCTTCCCTGACACACGCACATACAAATAGGCCTACACAACTCTGTGTTGGGTTGGCAAGCACCCCAACAAACAGTCTGTCAGCTCCTCTGCCTGTCTATCTGCCTCTGTCTGTCTATCTGCCCCTGCCTGTCTATCTGCCTCTGCCTGTCATTTGTGCATTTCAATTTCAATGCAATTTGAATGAATGTGTTAGGGCCAAGTCGGTAAATGTTGGGAGCTAGGAACATGCGTAAACAACTTCCATTAGCTGGCAATTGTGTTAGTTCTCTAATACAAAATGCTGTTTAAAAAAATAAATAAAATTAACACATTTAAAAAATCGTTTTTTTACAAGGTGTTTGGGTGATCATCTCGAAATGTCAATTAACAATGTACATAGGATTCCATGTTGCTGCCCTTCAAGCAAGAGGGAAAAAGGGTTCAAATTGAACGTTTCGAGCTACATCGAAGGTAAGGTTTATCTAACTCACACACACAGTAATAGTAGCTAGGTATCGCTAGCTAGCTAAGGTAGTCAAGAAGCTAGAAGCATTAGATAGGCTAGCTAATTAGCCATTCTTTGCTACATTATAATGTACTAAATTATCTAGTTGTCAGTGTGCTTGCTAGTCGTTAATCTCAACAGATAAATAATTGGTCTGTCATACATACATGTTCCCTATGGATAATGCCATGTAACATGTTTTCTTCCGTTTCGAACAAAAATATGGAAATGGCAGAGATCTCTATCTGTGACTCAGGGCGACCTATTATCGGGTTGATGGAAAAGTGCGAGAAGCTGCACAATCTGAATGTAGGGTTAAGAGAGCAATATATGCAATAGCTAAGGGTTAACATAACCTGTTCTGCTTATAGGCGTATTTAATTCATATCCGGACTAATTAACAGGTGGAGACTAAACAACGGAATATCTGTCTCTTTCCGATTCTGTGTCGAGGTGTTATGGATGTAGAGAGGTCTGGTTCGGGGACAAATGATCTGGTGCAGGGGGCTAGTCTGTTTCTGTGTGTAACAGTCTGGTTCTGATTCAGGGTGTAGAGGCCTGGCTGGCAGAGAGAAAGCCATCTAGATGAGAGCTGTGCATCGCTGTAGGCCATGAACTCAGCAGGGATCCCACCCCAGGACTTTCATCCATGTTACAGGTCATGAAAGATGACCTTCAGGTTCATCTGCACTTACATGATGATTAAGTGTGTGTGTGCGACATGGGGCCAGCTTTGGCTAACTGAATTCATTTCGGTGGATTAGCTAAATTTGTCCTCTAAGCCGATTTATGTCTACATAGTAGCCTAGGTTGTCATCATGCAGAATTTCACTAGATTCAATAAAATAAAATAAATACTGAATTGTGTAACAATTTGGTTTGACAATTATTTGCATGTTATGTTGGTTTCAAGGAGCAACAGCTACTGTTAACTTTTAGCTAATTCAGGCTTTGGTTGCTGTACACTTTAATATGTTATAGGTCATCTCTGATGCCTTGAATACATTTTTTCCAGTAGGCAACACTGCACAGGTATTATACCTGTGAGTGTCTGCACACACACTTACACACAGTGTAGCCTCTCTGACACACACACACACACACACACACACACACACACACACACACACGCACACACGCACACACAGATACGTGCAGATGGGTTCAAGTGCTTGTCTGGTAGTCAGATATGTTTAATAGATGCATGTGTGCAGAGCAGGCAGGATGGAGAGAGGGAGGGATGGATGGATGGAGGGATGGATGGATGGTGTACTGACCCGGCCACACAAGCAGAGCTGGAGGGATGCAGGGAGTGTTCCCAGAGGACGAGGGAAGGATCTTAATGAGTCTGGAAGTCATCTGCATGCTCACACAGTCTTCTCCTTCAGTCACCATGCCCTCCCTCCCTCCCTCCCTCCCTCCCTCCCTCCCTCCCTCCCTCCCTCCCTCCCTCCCTCCCTCCCTCCCTCCCTCCCTCCCTCCCTCCCTCCCTCCCTCCCTCCCTCCCGCATTCATTTTTTCTTTGGGACTCCCCTATTATGTATTTTATTCCTCTGTCTTCATCAGTCCTTCTCCCTGTCTTTCTGTCTCTCTCTCCTTCCCTCACTCACTCTCCCCGTCCCCTCGTGACAGTGTGATAGGACCCAGGTGAGGGGGCATCTATGAGAGGATATATTGTTGAATAAAGCAAGTCTCAGTCTTCATTTACATTCAGTTTCCATACAGTTCTGCTCTGTCCCCAGCTTAACCTGAACAAGGTTGTGTTTGTGGCGCTGTGCTGCCCTGTGCTGTGCTGGCCTGTGCTGTGCTGCCCTGTGCTATGGTGTGGTGTGCTGTGCTGCCCTGTGCTGTGGTGTGGTGTGCTGCCCTGTGCTGCCCTGTGCTATGGTGTGGTGTGCTGCCCTGTGCTGTGCTGCCCTGTGCTGCCTTGTCCTGTGTTGCCCTGTGCTGTGCTGTGGTGCCGTGTGCTGCCCTGCCCTGTGCTATGATGTACTGTGCTGTGATGTACTGTGGTGTGCTGTAGTTGTGCTGTGCTGTGTTGTGCTGTGCTGCCCTGTGCTATGGTGTGCTGCCCTGTGCTGCCCTGTGCTGTGCTGTCCTGTGCTGCCCTGTGCTGCCCTGTGCTGTGCTGTCCTGTGCTGCCCTGTGCTGTGGTGTGGTGTGCTGCCCTGTGCTGCCCTGTGCTATGGTGTGGTGTGGTGTGGTGTGCTGCCCTGTGCTGTGCTGCCCTGTGCTGCCTTGTCCTGTGTTGCCCTGTGCTGTGCTGTGGTGCCGTGTGCTGCCCTGCCCTGTGCTATGATGTACTGTGCTGTGATGTACTGTGGTGTGCTGTAGTTGTGCTGTGCTGTGTTGTGCTGTGCTGCCCTGTGCTATGGTGTGCTGCCCTGTGCTGCCCTGTGCTGTGCTGTCCTGTGCTGCCCTGTGCTGTGCCGTGCTGTACAGGTGTCATTGTGTTGCTGGGTAGTTTTGCTTCCTCCCTCATTTTCCCACTCCGGGGTTTGAACCAGATCACATACAACCACCACCTTTCTTAAACATCCATTTAGCCGTCTATGCCACTGAAAGGCTAGCAATTCAATAGTGCATGTGGGCGGTATTTTTACTGAGGCATGACTAATTGAACTCAGTCACACTTTGCTGTACCGTATTGTAGTGTTTTGTACCTGACTCTGTTTGATCGAATTAATCCTGGTTGCAAAAGCTAGGCTAGCTATTTGATTGCGTGGGTGGCCCGTATTCTTACAGAGGTGAGTTGGTTTGAACCAATTCAATTCTGTGACATCTGGCTGTTTCCCAGCCTTGATCTACGATGACGAGTGACTTTTCTCTGCAGACTGATGCAGTCCTGCGGAGTGCGGAAATGACTGTGCCCTCCTCCTCACACACCAAACTACAGCAAACTAAACGACACACTTTACCACCTAGTCACTAGCATTCCTGGCTATGAGAGACCTGATTCTGTTTGTGTGCTCAGTCATGGTCCTCTCCTGCTGTTGCATTCAACACTCAAAGTGCCCAATGATGCTCAAGTAGCAGATGCTTGATAAGTGGTACACTGGGGGGGATTGGAACCTGCAACCTCATGATCTGCATTCAAATGCTCTACAATTTGAGAAATACTGCACTGAACTGTACTACCACTGAGCTATTGCAATCCCTGTAATGAAACAGACACTATCACTGACGCCATCTCTACTGACTTAGGGCTAGGTAGGCTTAGGGCTAGGTAGGCTTAGGGTTAGGGTTAGGGTTAGGGTTAGGGCTAGGGCTAGGGCTAGGGCTAGGGCTAGGGCTAGGGCTAGGGCTAGGGCTAGGGCTAGGGCTAGGGCTAGGGCTAGGGCTAGGGCTAGGGCTAGGGCTAGGGCTAGGGCTAGGTAGGTCTGTCTGAAAGGGAGGTGAGGCTGGATTCCTGGTGTAATATTCCTAACTATCTTTGTGCTCAGCAGTCTCTGTCACTCTCCCCAGGTGTCTCCGCCAGTGTGAATCAGTACCATTATAACATCCAGTCAAACCAGTGAAGTGACTTTGTTGAGTCGTCTTAGTGACGTCTGCTCTTAATTAAGGTTCTGGGATTAATAGGTGGGGACTGCAAGAATGAATATTCTCTTCAGTTCACCCGTCACAAATTCATAGGGATATCAAGTTTTAATTAATTCGTAATTGCTTCGGAAAGTCTGAGGGGTTCGTCTCGTACCATTTTCCCAAATAATTACTTGTGTGTCGCCCATCGGGATGCCTCTGATGGTGGAATTACTACAAGAGCCGTAAGAATGAAATATGTTATTATATTTTATGATATTATGAGTGGTGATTATGGTTCTAGTCATTGTAATGCAGTAATAAAGCCAAATACATTGTGCGGTAGCAACCAGGCTTTCACCATTTGAAAATGAAATGTGATAGGGATATATAACAGATTCACAGGCCTATTTCTTTGAAATGTTTCTTCTTTTGGGCAGACTGCGGCTGTAGACCTCACCCTGGCTGGGCTTTGTATAGTCCACCTGGAGTTAGTCCTACTGCGGGTTCTACATAATTAGTCCTATTACCGGTCATACCTGATTAGTCTTACCTGACCTACAACCGGTCTAGACATGTCCTCAATTCTCACTGGCTCAGGGAATGCCAGACCTTACACTGCCATCTGTCCTGTCTCTCTCTAAGGTGTGTGTGTGTGTGGCTGGTCTTTAGTGAAGGTGGAGTTAGACCAAGGCTCCTGGAGAAGCTCCTCCGATGACCCAAAAGGAAAGAGAGAGACGGACGAGAGAGGTAGAAGAGAGAGAGAGATAGAGAGAGTTGGGAGAGGGAGGAGGAAGAGAAAGGGGAAGAAAGATGAAAGAGAAGAGGAGAGTGAAGAGAGATGAAATAGAGTGGAGGAAGAGCGAGCGGTTGAAAGGTGAGGAGTAAGAGAGAGGTGTGAGGAAGGGGGGTGCGGTGGAGGGAGGTGAGATATCGAGGGAAAAGAGAGGTGAGAGAACAAGGGAGAAGAGAGTGAGGAGAAATCGGGTTTTGAGAGGATTCAGCTGGAGAGATTATCATGGCCTCATTCTCAGAACACAGATGTTCACACATTCTTTAGGTTCTCTCTCTCTCTCTCTTCTCTCTCTCTTTCTCTCTCTCTCTTTCACTCTCTATCTGCCTCTCTCTGTCTCCTTCTCTCTGCCTCTGTGTCCCTCTCTCTTCCTCCTCCTGTCCCTCTCTCCACCCTGATCACATCAGAGTTGCGAGGGAGATCTATCTAGCTTCCACCTTATTAAGTTCCTATGCAAGGAAGCTCTCTCCTGCACAATGGTGCAGAATATCATTTCCATGTTATATATTTATATATTCACTCTTTTGATGGGGTTCTGGTTAGTAAGAACATTCAGACCTTCCTCTCCCAATCACTCCTTTACCCTCCATCCCATCACCCTACTCGCCTATGAAATCCTTCCACCCCCTGTCCCTCAATCCCACCACCTCCCCACCGTCCATCCCTCCCTCCACCTGTCCCCCACCCCTCATCCCTCCATCCCTCCCAAGGGTGTCTTTGCTCTGAGCGACCAGACCCTGTTGCATAATTCATGCATTCATGTCAGGGTTATTTCTGGCCTTAGGTATGGACACTATCCTTCTCTATTATGAGACAGAGGAGAGGTGGGGGGAGGAGAGTGGAGGAGAGGTGGGGGGAGGAAAGGAGGGGGGAGGAGAGTGGAGGAGAGGTGGGGGGAGGAAAGGAGGGGGGAGGAGAGTGGAGGAGAGGTGGGGGGAGGAAAGGAGGGGGGAGGAGAGTGGAGGAGAGGTGGGGGGAGGAGAGTGGAGGAGAGGTGGGGGGAGGAAAGGAGGGGGGAGGAGAGTGGAGGAGAGGTGGGGGGAGGAGAGTGGAGGAGAGGTGGGGGGAGGAGAGTGGAGGAGAGGTGGGGGGAGGAGAGTGAAGGAGAGGTGGGGGGAGGAGAGTGGAGGAGAGGTGGGGGGAGGAGAGTGAAGGAGAGGTGGGGGGAGGAGAGTGGAGGAGAGGTGGGGGAGGAGAGTGGAGGAGAGGTGGGGGGAGGAGAGTGGAGGAGAGGTGGGGGGAGGAGAGTGGAGGAGAGGTGGGGGGAGGAAAGGAGGGGGGAGGAGAGTGGAGGAGAGGTGGGGGGAGGAGAGGTGGGGGGAGGAGAGTGGAGGAGAGGTGGGGGGAGGAAAGGAGGGGGGAGGAGAGTGGAGGAGAGGTGGGGGGAGGAGAGTGGAGGAGAGAGGAGATAGCCTCAGCCCCAGCCTCAGCCCCAGCCCCAGCCCCAGCCCCAGCCCCAGCCCCAGCCCCAGCCCCAGCCCCAGCCCCATCAGAAGGTACAGGGGTCATTTAACGTGTGTGGTCCTCACATGGCGCTTTGTGTCTCCGCAGACACACTGCCTCCGTATCCATGGAGATAAGGATGGTTCTGTGCATTGCATATCTTAGCTGGACCAGAAGAGACATCCATGCGTCTGATTACTGGCAGGGACACAGGGACATAGAGGGAGAGAGAGAGAACGAGGGAATTAAATAGAGGCAGAGGAAGATGGAGGGAGCCACCGAGTGAAAGGGAGAGAAAGGAAAAAGGGGGTTTGTCGTATTTTGCAAGAATCCGATCCGTATCACTGACGTCCTGAGGCCTCCCCGTAGAGACGCAGCATTCAGCACCAGGGACAGCGCCAATGCTGCCTCACGCCCAGGCTGCCTCACGCCCAGGCTGCCTCACGCCCAGGCTGCCTCACTGCCAGGCTGCCTCACGCCCAGGCTGCCTCACGCCCAGGCTGCCTCCACCCAGGCTGCCTCACGCCCAGGCTGCCTCACGCCCAGGCTGCCTCACGCCCAGGCTGCCTCACACCCAGGCTGCCTCACGCCCAGGCTGCCTCACTGCCAGGCTGCCTCACGCCCAGGCTGCCTCACGCCCAGGCTGCCTCCACCCAGGCTGCCTCACGCCCAGGCTGCCTCACGCCCAGGCTGCCTCACTGCCAGGCTGCCTCACGCCCAGGCTGCCTCACGCCCAGGCTGCCTCACGCCCAGGCTGCCTCACGCCCAGGCTGCCTCACACCCAGGCTGCCTCACGACCGTGATCGGAGTCTTCCTACAGTCTCCCTCTCCTCGCTCGGCCGTCGCCCTGCGCGGCTGGGGCTGGGGCTAGGGCTAGGGCTGGGGCTGGGGCTAGGGCTGGGGCTGGGGCTGGGGCTGGGGCTAGGGCTGGGGCTAGGGCTGGGGCTGGGGCTAGGGCTGGGGCTGGGGCTGGGGCTGGGGCTAGGGCTGGGGTTAGGGCTGGGGCTTGGGCTGGGGCTAGGGCTGGGGCTGGGGCTGGGGCTGGGGCTGGGGCTAGGGCTAGGGCTAGGGCTGGGGCTGGGGCTGGGGCTGGGGCTGGGGCTGCTTAGATAATGCAAGCAGAGCTGGCTGGGCTCACAGGAGGAGACCCCTGGTAGAGACCCCTGGTAGAGACCCCTGGTAATGAATGTAACCTTAAGTGATGCAAAACAAATGATTGTTGCATTGAGTCCACTGAGGTCTATGGACACACACACAGTGGGGTGGTCATGGTTAAATCAGCCCTGTCAAGCTCCACGTGCTGTAGCTGTATGGATAAAAATGTCTATGAGAGCTGATTAATTCCCTCCCCCTCTGACCTCTGTCTGCTTCAGAGCAGTCTGTCACACACACACACACACACACTCTGCATGTAATAGTACAATATGCTCGGTCTCAGCCTAGTACAAAGGGATGAATGTATTAAAGCAGCGCTCGAGAACCATCTCTGTTTCTACCTCTCCTCTTCTCTTCTTTCTCTTTGGTCTTTGCCCCACTTATTGTCCCTCCTCTTCTTCCTCTCCTTTCCTCTCCTCTCCTCCTCTCCTCCCCACCCTGCCTCCCCCATCCTGATCCTCTCCCCTGTCTAAGTGATGAGGTAGTGATTTAGCTGCCATGGTGTGTCTCAGTCATTCTCATAAAGTACAGAGCAGTTTAGGAGGAGGAGAAGCTGGAAGTGGTCACCCATGGTGTTTGGTTGAGAGTGTGTGTGTGGTGCTGGTGTGGAATGGTGTTTGACGCAGGATTTCTGGGGTTTGGTTGAGGTGTGTTTGGGAAGGACATTTGGGACATGACACAGTTGATAAATCTCACACTTCCTGCTATATGTGGAACTCTCCCGGGTCACTTCCTCTTACCCCTCTGAGCCTGACAAAAGGGTTCCTCTTCCTGTCTGTTTCGCTCTCTCTCAGGTCTCTCCTTGAGTCTCTCTCTGGTCTCTCCTTGAGTCTCTCTCTGGTCTCTCCTTGAGTCTCTCTCTGGTCTCTCCTTGAGTTTCTCTCTGGTCTCTCCTTGAGTCTCACCTCTGGTTTGTCCTTGTTGCTCTCTGAGCAACACAGCCTGGTGTTGTTTCTTTACCTGAGGCTGACGTCTCCACACTCCTCTCTGCTGGGTCTCCTCCACCCCCTCACCAGCCTCTCTCTCTGCTGGGTCTCCACCTCCTCCACCCCCTCACCAGCCTCTCTCTCTGCTGGGTCTCCACCTCCTCCACCACCTCACCAGCCTCTCTCTCTGCTGGGTCTCCACCTCCTCCACCCCCTCACCAGCCTCTCTCTCTGCTGGGTCTCCACCTCCTCCACCACCTTCACCAGCCTCTCTCTGCTGGGTCTCCACTTCCTCCACCACATCCTCACCAGCCTCTCTCTGCTGGGTCTCCTCCACCACCTTACCAGCCTCTCTGCCGGAGAACAAAGAAGAAACAAACAGCAAGACACAATTTGAGACTGGACTTGACGATGACGTGAATCCACTGGAGCGTTCTTATATCACTCGTAATGCATTCAAAGGTTCTTTAGTCTGTCTGACTGTGGCTGTGCTTCTGCTCTGGTATGGTTCGTGAGCTCCATCCATAAGGGGAGGAGGGAGAGAGGCAGGGAGGGAGGCTGGAAGCGAGAGAGATAATTCCATCCAGGCATCTGTTGCTTTTGTTGAGGACAACCTGCAGTATTTACATATTTATGGGGCTGTTTTTCTTTGGGGTCTGCACTTTCCATGTGACTGAGCTTTTATCCACAGTTCCAGTTGGTTGTGTAGAATAGTGTGGTACGGCCTATCAGCTGAATGGAAACAGGAAAAAACACCTGCATACTGTGTGTGAGTGTGCTGCTCCAGGGTGTGTGTGTGTGTGTGTGTCTGCTGCTCCAGTGTGTGTGTGTGTGTGTGTGTGTGTGTGTGTGTGTGTGTGTGTGCGTGTGTTTCTCCTGCTCCAGGGCCTTAACCAACTATTTAGATGGCCCACTGGCTAATCGATCAATCAGTCAATCTTCTAATTAGATTCACACTGGGTTCTAATTGAGCTCTGCCAATCAATCAACATTTCCCCCAGCTTAGATTTTTCATACAAAATCTGTGGTCTAGGTGGGTATTGATGGGTGTGTGATTGTAGTGTGATCAGGTATGTGTTCCTGTGGCCCAGAGGGACATCCTTCTCTACTATATTTAATAACAAGCTTCATGCTAGCAGACACTTTCTATCCAAAGTGTGTGAAGGGGGGATTTGATCCTACAACCTCTATCTGCAGTTAGATGCCCTACACCTGAGCCATGACCATCTGTACATCGTATCCTGGGATTACTGTGTGTCTGCAAGCTGCTGTTCTACTCTTTCAGGCAGGGGATCTTACCTGTCCTCTTCTCCTGCTCTACACCTCCTCCTCTTCTCCTCCTCTTCTCCTCCTCCACTCCTCCTCTTCTCCATCTCTAAACCTCTCCTCCTGTCCTTATTCCCTAATCCTCATGAAGTCACTTCATGTGTGTTTGTGGCAGGATGGACAGATGAATAAAGGAGAAGGATAAACAGAGAGTATACATAAGGATCCTCCTCCTGCTGCTTCTACATACGCTGCCCCCCCCCCCCCCAGATTAGACAGGGAGGGAGGGAGAGAGGGGGGGAGGGGGGAGAGTTTAGGGAGAGTAGAGGGAGAGGGGGGAGAGAGAGGGGGAGGGGGACAGTTTAGGGAGAGTAGAGGGAGAGGGGGGAGAGAGAGGGGGAGGGGGGAGAGTTTAGGGAGAGGGGAAAGAGAAGAAGAGAGGGAGGGAAGCAAGCTAGGTTGAGAGAGGGGGGGGAGATAGAGGGGGAGAGAGAGAGGGGGAGAGAGGGGGAGATAGAGGGGGAGAGAGCGAGAGAGGGAGTGAAAATGAGCACAAACTAAGTAAAGTGGGGATGGAGTCAGAGTTGCATCTCTGAGTCAATATTTGTGAGGAAGATCCAAACAGAGAGACAGATGGAGCTGCTGGCTCCGTGCCTCTCTCAGGCCCAACCCTGCGCTCACATCAAACAGACCCTCAGTCTCTCAGGCCCAACCCTGCGCTCACATCAAACAGACCCTCAGTCTCTCAGGCCCAACCCTGCGCTCACATCAAACAGACCCTCAGTCTCTCAGGCCCAACCCTGTGCTCACATCAAACAGACCCTCAGTCTCTCAGGCCCAACCCTGCACTCACATCAAACAGACCCTCAGTCTCTCAGGCCCAACCCTGTGCTCACATCAAACAGACCCTCAGTCTCTCAGGCCCAACCCTGCGCTCACATCAAACAGACCCTCAGTCTCTCAGGCCCAACCCTGCGCTCACATCAAACAGCCCCTCAGTCTCTCAGGCCCAACCCTGCGCTCACATCAAACAGACCCTCAGTCTCTCAGGCCCAACCCTGTGCTCACATCAAACAGACCCTCAGTCTCTCAGGCCCAACCCTGTGCTCACATCAAACAGACCCTCAGTCTCCCAGGCCCAACCCTGTGCTCACATCAAACAGACCCTCAGTCTCTCAGGCCCAACCCTGTGCTCACATCAAACAGACCCTCAGTCTCTCAGGCCCAACCCTGTGCTCACATCAAACAGCCCCTCAAGTCTCCCAGGCCCAACCCTGTGCTCACATCAAACAGCCCCTCAAGTCTCCCAGGCCCAACCCTGTGCTCACATCAAACAGCCCCTCAAGTCTCCCAGGCCCAACCCTGTGCTCACATCAAACAGACCCTCAGTCTCCCAGGCCCAACCCTGCTGCGTCATCAAACAGCCCCTCCATCACCATGATGTCACGGCGTTGTGGATTGCAGGTGGAGCATCATGTGACCGACTAGGCAACCAACCCGCAGCCATGCCTGTCCTCCCTGCATCTGTCTTCTGACGGTGTGTTTGTGTACAGCAAGGGAAGATCACCAGTTCAACGTGTGATGGACAGTGGGCGTGATAGCTATCTGATATTTGCCAGTGATCTTGTTCTGTACTCAACTATACTGCACTCTGCTTAACTCTACCCCACTGAACTACTGTCCTGTCTTGTACTCTACTCCACTCTACTCAGCTCTGCTGTGTTGGTTTAAACACTGTGTTGAGTGATGTGCTTGTTGTGTTACAGACACATTGAGAACTGGACCTTGTGTTGAGTGATGTGCTTGTTGTGTTACAGACACATTGAGAACTGGACAGGCCTGGAGACTCTGAATGATGTGGACATGGCGCTGTACACCGGCCTGCAGAGATTGTGAGTAACACACACACACACACACACACAGACACACACACACACACAGACACACACACCCACACAGACACACACACACACACACACAGACACACACACAGACACAAACACACAGACAGACACACACACAGACACACACACACACACACACAGACACACACAGACACACACACACACACAGATTGAGAGGGGGTGTCGGAGAGAGAGAGAGGAGCTTCTGGTCCGTACTACATATCTAACTGTGGCACCAGTCCTTGAACCACCTCTGTTCCAGTACGGACCAGTGAGCTCTCGGTCCCAACAGAGCTCTTTTCCTGATCTAATAACGCCTTCCAAGCTGCCTGCAAATCTGATTAGCTCTCTAACCGCTGGTGGTCTTTACAAACACCCCTCTCAATCTGCCTCTTCCTCTATCCCTCCCTCTTCTTCCTCCTCTCCCTCCCTACTTCTCTTCCTCGTCCTCCCTCTCTCCCTCTTCATCCTCTCCTGCTCGCTCCCTCCTCTCTTCCTCCTCCTCTACCTCCTTTTCTCCTCCTCTTGTCGTAGATAAAACATGACATCGTTCTCCAGACCTCCGTCTGCCCTCACCCAGGGTGGGGACCGGACAGAGAGGGAGGGGGGGAGAGGGAAAAACAAACATTGATGTTGTGAAGGGTTAAAGACAACGAGAGAGAAGAGAGAAAAGCGAGACAGGCTCTGCACGCTCGAGAGAGGGTGGGAGATCCGAGCAGAGAGATAATAGGTGTAGAGAAGAGAGAGACTAGCAGAGCAGAGGGGAGGGAGAGGGTTAGTGAGAGAGACTGAAGGACAAGGAGAGAGTGAGAAGAGGAGAAGATTAGCCGTCTGTTGTGTGCATCCTTATTCACCCCAGCCCAGCCCTGTCTAGGCCCCAGCAAGCCAATTATCTGACTGGTTAGCTTGCTGCTGTCAGAGAGAGACCAGAGGAGTACTCTTTCAGTCTCTCTCTCTCTCTCTCTCTCTCTCTGTTGCTCTCCCGCACTGTCTTTCTTTCTAATTTTCTCGCTCTACCTCAATCGGTGACTATCCTTCTCTCTCCCTTTCTGTTTTGCTCTTTTTTTTCCTTCTCTTTTTCCTTCGATCTCGTTCTCTCCCCTTTGCTGCATGTCTCTCTCCCCCCTCTCTCTCTCTATCCATTAATCTCTCTCCGTCTGTGTCTCTCTCCTCATCACAGCTGTATGTTAGCAGCGAATGAGACTTTTGTGAGAGCCTATCTCTGACCAATCAAACGAGGATCAGTGTTTATTTGGGTTCTGTGTGACCTGCATGCATGCTCCTGGTCGTGGGCGGGGCATAGCCTCCTTGCCGAGAAACCGGTTGCCATGGCGACGTGTTTTGCCTTCTGTGCGCGTCAGCGAGCCAGAGACTGGTTGTTATGTGAGAAGACCAAAATCCCATCCTCGCCGGGGACAGTCTGGATCAGTGTTTAAACATCTCACACATCCTCTCAGGACTGCCTGGATGCTGTTGCTCATGTAAAACTCTGCCCTCTCTCTCTCTTTCTCTCTCGTCTCTCTCTCTTCCTCTCCTCCTCTCCCTCTGTCCTCTGTTCCAGAACGATCATGAACAGTAACCTGCGAAGGATTCAGCCCAGAGCCTTCTCCCAGAACCCACACCTACGCTACATGTGAGTGCTACCAACACACACACACACACATTCACCAGTGAGTAATATTTTGACGGTGACAAATGCAGATTATATTCACCATAGCAGAGCAGAAGAACTGGAATGGCTCATAACCGTGGTAACTAGAGGTTCTAGACCATTTCAAAACTGAGGAAATACAGTGGATGTTCTGGAACATCTCGGAACCATGGAATCAGAAGTTCTGAATCTCCATCCATTCATATTCAGTGGTCAGGCTCTGCATGGCTCCAACAGTCAGACAAACTTGTGGCCTCCTCGCCTCCCCTGTTAAGACTAGCCTAACATGCACAGACTCTCTGTACCACACACACACACTCTATAACACACACCCCCTAGCCCCCCCCCCCCCCCCACACACACACACACACACACTGAACCACCCACCTTCTGTAACACACACCTCCTATCCCACACACACTCAGTGTCAGGGTTGTGACCCTTTGTTGGCCACCAGAGGCCCTCGCTGTGTTTTTGGTTCTGTTAATCTGTTCTCATTATGACATTGTTTTCACCTGTGCCTTGTTTGTTCTGTGGTCCACGTTTGCATTCCTGACACTCAGAGCCACACATGACCTTCACACACTCTGAACCACACAGACCCCATAGTAACACCCCCCTCCTAACCCTTACACACTCTGAAACACACACACACACCCTTTTACACACACACACACACTTCAGGTCACACATTAGGTTTCTATGGGAAGCTCTCCAACCAAGTGTGTGTTTATGCAGTTTCTTTAACCAGCACATTCTCTAACAGTCTGTTTCTGAAGCAAGACTTCGAAAGACTGGAAATCTGCCAAGTGTACACCCTCATCTCTGGTGGGTGTATGTGTCAGAAAAAGAGAGTGAGAGAGTGAGTGTATGTATCTGTGTGTGTAAGAGAGAAAGAGAGTGAGTGTGTGTGTGTGTGTGTCAGTGTGTGTTTGTGTTATCTGTGTGTTTATGTTGTAAATAACCCAACTGTCACTGCAAAATATCTCCGCTTTTATTATGTAAATCTGCTGTCACTCTGCCTGACAAGACACCACAAGCACACAGTCCTCAGCACACACACACACACACACAGACTCACACACACACAGGAGACGCTCCACTACTTGGACACTGCCACCTGTAATCCCAGCTGTCACTCAAACCCAGCAACCAATCCCGTCACTGGAGTCTGGAGCTGATGTCCTGCTGTCTTCCTGACTGTCTGGGTCCGGCACAGTGTGTGTGTGTGTGCATGCTGCATGTGGATGTGTGTGTTTAGAGACAAAATCTCAGCATGTGTAGTGGAGTGTGAGATGGAGGTGAGAGGGTTAAGAGTTAGTGTGAGATGGAGGTGAGAGGGTTAAGAGTTAGTGAGTGATGGAGATGAGAGGGTTAAGAGTTAGTGAGTGATGGAGATGAGAGGGTTAAGAGTTAGTGAGTGATGGAGATGAGAGGGTTAATAGTTAGTGAGTGATGGAGATGAGAGGGTTAAGAGTTAGTGAGTGATGGAGGTGAGAGGGTTAAGAGTTAGTGAGTGATGGAGGTGAGAGGGTTAAAAGTTAGTGAGTGATGGAGGTGAGAGGGTTAAGAGTTAGTGAGTGATGGAGGTGAGAGGGTTAAGAGTTAGTGAGTGATGGAGGTGAGAGGGTTAAGAGTTAGTGAGTGATGGAGGTGAGAGGGTTAAGAGTTAGTGAGTGATGGAGGTGAGAGGGTTAAGAGTTAGTGAGTGATGGAGGTGAGAGGGTTAAGAGTTAGTGAGTGATGGAGGTGAGAGGGTTAAGAGTTAGTGAGTGATGGAGGTGAGAGGGTTAAGAGTTAGTGAGTGATGGAGATATTTACTGAGGCATTTTAGTTGTGTGTGTGTTATTTTATTACATCATCTAGAGCCCTCTGGGAACTCTCATTCACACTACACTGACTTTTATGTTCAGAAAATCCCACTGAAGTCTGTTCAGTCACCCTGGCCATTCATATAATGGTCAAGTGGGCCTGCCGCAGTGCATTCTGGGAAATGTAGTTCTACTGTGCTTCATGTTGGAGCAGAGTAGCCAGAAGACACATCCTCTCTCATTAGATAACCTCGACCACTTCTGCTCAAACTCTGTCCCTTTCAGACCCACTGTGGGCTGGGGCCCGCCTGTCATCACCATCGTTTATCAGCCTCTCCAGCCTCTGGACACACATGTACACACACACACACACACACACACAGGTCTATGAGTGATGCAAGTGAGTAGACAGGACGAGATTGTAGAAACACAACACAGATCAGTTACCTGGAGATGTATACAAACTCACATAAAGAATGGTAGTGTTCCTGGATGTGTGTGTGTGCGCGTTAGAACTGGTCGTGCACCTCGGTGTGTGTGTGTTAGAACTGTCTCAAGGGAGTTTCACAGTGAGAGAATGAGTCACCAGGCTCAAAGATGACAGCATTTCTGCCCGGGGGGGTGAATGACCCTTGAACCTTGAACAAACACACACGCACACACACACACACACACACTCACACGCACACACACACACAGAGAGATCAACAGGCACAAGAGCTTAATCCCCATGCATGAGCAGTCAGTCGTTATGCCCCATAGAGATTCATGTATTAAAACATGCAAACCATAAATACACACAAACTCTAAAAACAGACACGCACACACACACACACACACACACACTTCAAACACATTCCCTCCTCAGTCCTACAGGAGCATGGTGAATGCTTCTCCTTCTCTGTGGAGAAGTGAATAGGAAGACGGATGGGATTATCAAAGCGTTCTAGTGTGGAGGAAGTTTCCCTCGGCCATCTCTCACCGACTCCCACGACCCAGGCTGTTAGCATCATCTCTAACTCTCTCTCTTTTTCTCTCTCTCTTTTTCTCTCTCTCTTTTTCTCTCTCTCTCTTTCTCTCTCTCTTTCTCTCTCTCTCTCTCTCTCTCTCTGTCTCTCAGAGAGAGAGAGCGATGTATATCAATCCTTCGCTCCTTCTCTTTCTCCCTCTCTTTCTCCATCTATTTCTCTTTCTCCCTCTCTCCATGTCTTTATCCCTCTCTTTCTATCCCTCCCCCCTCTCTTTCTCTTTTTCTCTCTCAAGGCAGTAAACGTGTGGATTCACAGTTGTTATTTATCTGGTCGTGTTTAAAACTGAATCAGATAACCCCTTTAGAGCTTTCTCCCCTCCCCTCCCTTCTTCTCTCCCCTCTTCACCCTCCTCTCTTGTGAAGACTGTCTTACAGTATTCAGGGAAGATAAAAGCAAACATGAAACAGGAGAACTAATTGGCTTCTTTGTCAGTTACATGTCATCATAGCCAGTGTTCTTGAGATGAGCGAGGGAGGGAGAGGGAGAGGGGGAGGGGGAGGGGATAGGATTGGTGGGGACTGGTGGAGGGAGAAACAAAGAGAATGGCATTGAACTTAGATGAACACAGATAACATGAATGCCACAGTCTCAACCTGTACAGAATGTTTGTTTGATATGCTCCTCCCACTGTTCTGCTGCTCACTTCAACCCTCAAGTGCTTTTCAATACATGTTTATACAGTTAAATGTAATAATGCACAGTGGAAATCTTCATGTCACTCATGTTGAGGCTGGTTGATTGGTTGCTTATCATCATAGGATCCAGTTTGGTGGTTGGAGACCTGTTCACAACTGTGGACGACATGTAACGTTGCGAAACGTCACTATAAACACCAGAACAGCAGGGTTAGTGTTGGTGTAGAGGGTTATGAGAGGGATCATTGAGATTCAGTTTCATCACCAAATTGTATGATGCTACGCTTTAAGATACGTGTTCCTGCTGTTCCTTATTTGCATGTCTCTTCTGGAAGAGTCTGCTGTTTGTATCAAATGGAAGTGTAAATGTAACTCTGTAGGTGACCTCGCTGCATAACCAAAGTGTGAATGACAGACATTGTCATGGTAATTATACCTGTCAATCACACCCCGTCACGCCAAACCTTCCGAGATCCTTGGCGTGATTGGAACTGTCCTTGCCTGTCAATGTCGTCGCCGTGGTTACAGGGACGGGTATTTAGACCAATCAGTGAGCTATTACGGAGTAGACGGTGATGGAACAGCAGGACAGAGATGGTCCCTGTGACGGAGGTTAGGTCTCCTTACCAAGACAGAGATGGTCCCTCTGACGGAGGTTAGGTCCCCTCACCAGGACAGAGATGGTCCTTGTGACGGAGGTTAGGTCTCCTGTTAGGAGAAGATGAAACCTTTATTATTCTCACAAGAATCCAGCATCAGGAGGACAGCATGCGGGAGGGACTTCATATCATCACATGGACATCAGAAGGTACCAGCCGTGTGTGTGTATGTGTGTGTGTGTGTGTGTGCGTGTGTGTGTGTGTGCCTGTGTGTGTGGAAGGCTTCCAGCCAAGGAAGGCCTATTCCCAAAGCACATCTCTCTCTCTCTCTCTCTCTCTCTCTCTTTTTCTACGAGGGTTGGCGTCTCAGCATTTTGAACCCTCTGGGGTCCTCTAGCCTCCTTCCTTCTCTCTCCTCACTCCTTCCTGGGCCGCCCCCCCCCCTCTCCCCGCCCCCCCTCCCCCCGCCCCCCTCCCAGGGTTGTCCTTCAGCAGCTATTTATTGATCATTCAGGGTTAGGGCTGAGGGGAGAGAGAGAGATGGAGGAGCTCCTGGGGCTCCTGAACCCTGCGGATGAACCCTCCATTCTATCCCGGTGTGTGTGTGTGCGTTGGTGTGTGCGTGCGTGTTGGTGTGTGCGGGGTGCGTGTCTTAGACCTGTTAACCCCAGAGTAAGTCACTGTTCTCCAGATGATAATGAGCTGAATAACAGACCCCTGCTGTTCTCCAGTCCTCACACACACACACACACACACACACACACAGGAAAAACACACTCACCCAGGAAAATCCCACTCCCATGAAACACACTGTGTATGCTACACACACCGCACTACACTCATCCCCTCAGCTCCATTACATGTGTGAATAATTCAGATCCTTGATCACCTCAACGTGGCTCTCCTGATTGCCTTTGTTCTCTTGTCATCTCTCTCTCTTTCTACCTCTTCCCTCCTCGCCCTCTCTCTCCTTCTTTATCTCCCTCTTGCTCCACTGTTCTCAGAGTATATCGATCACACCTGTGTGTTTATTCAGTGTTCCAAGCCTCCTGATGCATCCATGTGTGTTTCCTGTGTGTGTGTGTTTCCTGTGTGTGTGTGTTTCCTGTGTGTGTGTGTGTATTTCCTCCGCAGAAAATGTGTTAGTTAAGGTGGTAGGGTGGGGTTTGCTTGTGCGCTAGACTAATGCGTTGGTCACGGTTTGGAATGAAAGGGAGAAAACAGGACAACGGCAGATATCGCTATTAAAAAAACGACAGCCTTAGCTGCAAAGTGCTGCAGGAAACCTTCCTGGGTGTGTGTGCGTGTTTTTCCTGCATGTGCGTATGTTTCCTGGGGGTGTGTGTGTGTGTGTGAGCAGATGCCGTGCAGTAGGAGCAGTATCACACAGTAACAGTTGGCCTGTCATGGTACAATAGGCTGAGGAAAGAACAGACAGAAACTGACCTCTGACCTCTCTAAGCCCTTCCTGGTCAGAACACACGTGTCTCAGGGGTGACAGGGTAGGGTGTGGTGGTGATGAAGATCAGGGAGGAGGAGAGGAAGCTGTCTTTGGAGATCCAGATGAATCCATCGCTCCAAAGACCAGCTGTGTCTGAGGACTGACAGTCCACTTCATGGATTCATCTACATGCAAAGTTAAACAAAAACACATCACAAGGTGGCTAGCCTCTCTCTCTCTCCCTTTCTCTTTTTTATCCCTTTTTCTCTTTTCTCCCTCTATTTCTATCTCTCTCTCTCCCCTCTCTTTTAGGGGCCGGCCATCAATTAGCTCCCCCCAGCCACAGCTGTCATCCACCACATCTGTCACCATAGAGACACCAGAGGACACACACTAGATAGTCAGAGATGAGAGAAACAGAGAGTAGGTGAGAGGGGAAGAAAGAGAGAGAGAGTAGGTGAGGGGAAAATAAGTTGAGAGAGAGAGAGAGAGAGCGAGGGGATGTGGTGAGAGAGAGACAGCGATGGAAAGTGAGAGAGAGTGAGAAAGTGAGAGACTGAGATGGAAAGTGAGATAGAGAGTGAGAGTGACAGAGTGAGATAGATACAGAGATGGAGAGAGAGAGAGAGAGAGAAGGAGAGTGAGACAGAGACAGAGAGAGAGAGGGGGGGAGGTGGTGAGAGGCAAGAGAAGGAGGAAAAGAGGGGATAGATTAAAGGAGCACTTGCATAGATGAGGTGTGTGTGTGTCCTGCAGTGTGTGCCATCTTGTGTGTGTTTCCTGGCATGTGATCTAGTGCAGTGTTTTTCAAAGTCTGGGTCACGACCCACGGGTGGGTCGTGGGGGATGAAAATTGGGTCGGCAAATATGTTTTCATAATTATTTTGTCTTAGGTTTTTGTAAATAACTTAACAACCATTTTCTAATAGCGCTTTGTTTCCTGTTTATTTCCCGTTTTATATGGTATTTTCTTTTATTTTGAAATGTAACAAGCTGGTGCCAGGTGCTATAATCGGACGTAGCCTACCTGCAGAAGAAGAAGTTTGGAAGGATAGCGCACTCACGTGTAGCTCGCAGAATAAATACGGAGGTTAAAAAGTATTAAGTATGTCGAGTTTCGGAGTAAAGTCATTATGTTAGCCTGGCTTCAGAAAGGGTACTAAAAGAACGCGTGTGCCAGAGCCAGACAAGACAACAGAGGCAGTCCAACCAGAAACATCGGATCATGAGCTTCAAACAAATATGCCTATAGGCTACATATGCTTGGCCGCGGGAACTCGGGAACGCGGGAACCCTGTCAGCACGAGAATTATGACTTGAAAATCCACCACCGCGGCACAGCCCGCAGCCCCTGGCCATCGGGAGCACCGGGAGGAGAATAACGATGGAAAACCAGGGTAAGAAACGTAAGGGTGGGGCTGAAAATTGATACAAAAAGACATCACCTTCACCAGACAAGGTTTTACCAATGAAAGAACGGCTGTGTTTATTTAACATATAGCTCGAAAACTATTTTGCGCTCAAATAAAGTTCCAAAATTTTGGCTGCGCGCGCTCGCATTAAATGTGGAAGTACCTCTTTCTTTCCGAACTAGCATCAGATTATGGAGGACCAAACCTGCCATATTTAAAAATGAATGAATGAATAAATAAATGTCCACATCCATGCATTTAGACATAAATAAATGAATACATGTACTAATTAATGCACAATTGTCAATCAATATTACCTTATAATTTACATGTATTTATGTATTTATTTGTGTATTCATTCATGTATTCATTCATTTATTCATTCATGTGTTCATTCATTTATTCATTCATTTATTCATTCATTTAGTCATTCATTCATTCCTGTATTTCTTCTTCTCAATATGTTAATGAGATGTGTCAATCAAAATAGGTAGGCAGTATTTGACACACCATTGGCTAATCGTGTGTGTGTGTGTATGTTGAGGCCTGCTGTACTTTGTACAGCAGATGTTTGCAGATGTTTCATGTCAGAGTAGCAGAGCAACTTAACAAGAACTGCAGGTAATGGTCTGTTTATCTCTCTCTCTGTCTCTCTCTCTGCTATCTCTGTGTATCTCTCTCTCTCTCTCTCCTCTGCTATCTCTCTGTGTTCCAATCTCACACTCTGTTATCTACTATCCTTCTCTTCTTCTTCTTCTCTCTGCGTCCAGTCCTCCTCCTGACTTTCCTTCCTTCCTTCCTTCCTTCCTTCCTTCCTTCCTTCCTTCCTTCCTTCCTTCCTTCCTTCCTTCCTTCCTTCCCTCCTTCCTTCCCACCTTCCTTCCCACCTTCCTTTCATCCTTCCATCTCTGGTCTGCTCAAAGGGAGTATCCACATGATCTGATGTCTTTATCTGTGGAGAGGTGCTAGTGGCTGTGTGGGTTTCCCCAAGGCCACTCCCTGAATCACAACAATTGGGATTTTGAAATGCATGTATAGTGTGTGTTTGTGTGTACCTGTGTGTGTACCTGTTTGTGAGTGCGTGTATGTGCCTGTTTCTGTAAGTGCGTGTGTGTGCCAGTATAACACGTGCTTTGCAGTCCAGTGCTATGTGCTGTTTGGACATGCACACACACAGCCTGAACACACACACACAACCTGAACACACACACAACCTGAACACACACACACAACCTGAACACACACGCAGCCTGAACACACACACACACATTCAGTATTTTTCCATTTTGTTGGGATGAAATAGAGAGTGTGTGGGAATGTAGGTGTGTGTGTAGGTGTGTGTTTGTCTTGTGTGAGTCTTCCTGTATGTATTCATGCAGCCATATCCAATGGATTTGATTCAACTCTTTAGTGAAGCAGTTTCACAGCTTGGAGCTGTCTACAACAAGGGTATCTCACAGAATCCATAATCTGACCAGGCTAGACCAGATCAGACCAGGCTAGACCAGATCAGACCAAACCAGAGCAGACGAGACAAGGCTTGACCAAACCAGGCTAGACCAGATCAGACCAGGATAGACCAGATCAGACCAGGCTAGACCAGATCAGACCAGGATAGATCAGACCAGACCAGGCTAGGCCAGGGGAGGGCAAATGATGCTGTGAGTCTGAGATAATGAATATCAGTGTCTGTTAATTATGTCTGGCCTGTTATCATTATGTGACTATTAATGTTCTCTGTCCCTCAGCCCCCAGCTTCAGCCCCCAGCCTCAGCCCCCAGCCTCATCTCCAGCCTTATCTCCAACCTCAGCCCCCAGCCTCAGCCCCCAGCCTCAGCCTTAGCCCTTAGCCTCAACCCGCTCAACCCAGCCTCACCCCTAGCCACACCCCAGCCTCAACCCCAGGTTCAGCCCCCGCCTCCAGCCTCAGACCCTGGCCTCAGATGGAGAGAAAACAGCTACTCAGTGAAGGCGACTTGTCTCCCTCTTACCAACAATTGTTCTCAGTGGGTCACTGTGCTTGGGACTCGAGGTGTGGGGGGCTCATGTGTACGTTTGTAACTTAAAACATGATATCTTTCAATCATAATGAGGCCTTTCAATTCACAGCGTGTGCAAATGGGGCTGAGGGACATCCATGAATAATTTCAGAGAAAACTGTCATGAATCAAAGAGTATTTTTTTGTTTTTTTTCTGCTTTCTTTGTCAGACCGTTTGAGTGGTTTCAGTTTAGAGGAGGAGGGGGGCTGGGTATGGTGGGGGAGGGGAGGGAGGGCACACACGACGCACCCCTATCTCCCTGCGGTGCTGCTCATCATGATTCTAGGTTAGAGTCCTGAGAGAGAACAGATCACTGTTCTCATCAGAGCAGATCCTTCAAATGTGGAGGAGGAAGGAGAGAGGCAGAGAGAGGGGAGGAAGGAAGGAGAGAGACAGGGAGAGGGGAGGAAGGAAGGAGAGAGACAGGGAGAGGGGAGGAAGGAAGGAGAGAGGCAGGGAGAGGGGAGGAAGGATGGAGAGAGAATCAAGAAGACTAAGAGTGGAGTGGAGGAGAGAGGGAGGAGAGAGGAGGAGAGAGGGAGGAGAGAAGGGAATGGAGAGAAAGGGACAACTCTTCACTTCTGTCAGATTCACATTGCGGTGTTGATTTTCCTAATTTCAATAAACATTGAGGATGGAGGCTGTGAGTCATCTAGTCTCTGAAAGACAGTAATCCCCAGGCCTCATCCTGTATTTATGAAGGATCTCATATTCACCCCTTATCGGCTCCATCTAGTCTAGTACCAACTGCTCTCACTCTGGGTGACAGGAGACGGCAGAAGGAGACGGCAGTAGGGCCCCTCGCAGCACATCACCGCGAGCCAGACACACGTTCTGACACAGATTGCGCTTGCTTGAAATGAAATGAGAAGGACAGGTCTGTGTCAGCTTGGAGATGAGATTAAAAGTTCAATGAAAGTCTTTTAGTGTGAAGTGTTTTTAGCAAGAGCTTTTGGAGTTTGATTAGTTGCATCAGAAGTGTGTACTGCAGGAGTATGTAATACAGGAGCCAATTCTCTCTTTTTCTGGCATAAAGATGTTTTTGGACTCTTAACTGTCTACAATGTAAACGTACATTCCTCACCAGCATGTCATTGCTTTCAGCTAAAACAGACTTTAGACCCACGTTTTACATAGTTCCTATTCCACCTTCTACTGAATTCCCCCAGACCCTACCTCTTAGGGGTACCCCAGACCGTACCTCTTAGGGGTACCCCAGACCCTACCTCTTAGGGGTACCCCAGACCGTACCTCTTAGGGGTACCCCAGACCCTACCTCTTAGCCCACTAAGAGTTTGCTCCATAAACACAAAATATGCGTACTTGTGTGTGTGTGTTTGTGCTTGTCTAATTAGATATACTGTACATATGTAGTACTTTACATCTTCTTTCCTTCCAGTTTTAGTTGACTTGACATTTCTAATCACTGCAACCAGGATGACCTTTGGAAAGGACACTTTCTGCATGCAGAAAGAGGCTGCCAGTGCTGTTGTGTGTGTGTGTGTGTGTGTGTGTGTCTGTGCTACTTTTCAACTCAAAATATCCAAAAAGTCTTGGCATGTTACTCGTTTGTACTGCTTATTCTACCCCCCGCCCCCCATACACACAGAGAGAGAGAGTGTTAATAGAAGCATACACACAAACACACACACACCTTCACTCATACACACACCCTCACTCATACACACACACACACACACCCTCACTCACACACACCCTCACTCATACACACACACACTCATCCGCCCTCGCTCAAACAGACTAGCGTGCTCGTGCAAGTGGGTATGGCTGAGCCCTGATCCATGGCCATGGTTAGTTCCTCTTCCTGGACAGACAGGCTAGCCTGGTCATTGATTCTGTATGTGTGACAGTCTGAAAGGGGATTATTTGTCAGTAGATCTTTCCCCAAGAGAAAGCGACGGAGAATCGTTTCCTCAAACGTTCGCTTATTGTCTTCCGTTCTTAGACTAATGGTGTGAGTATATTTTTTCTCTCTCTCTCTCTCTCTCTCTCTCTCTCTCTCTCTCTCTCGCTCGCTCTCTCTCAACCGCCTGTTTCAATCCTATATCTCTCTTTCTCTTCATAAAGACTGTGGTCGTAGCTGCACGGTGGTCCCTGGTGTGATCTCATTATCTCCTTCATCTTGAGTCCCAGACGGAAGGTGACTCTCAGACTGAGTGTTTAGAAGCAGCAAAGGGCAGGTCAACAACAGCAGCAGCAAGCAAACCTAATCACCATCAACACTGCCCTTGTCTTTTCACACAACAGACCCCAATCAATACAAACAATTCATGGACTGCAGCGTTAATTTTGAATTTGTGTGTGTGTTTGTACTTGTGTGTCATACGTGCCCCGAATATATTTGTATCCAATGGCTGGTGTCTATAATTGTCCTTCTGTGGGTAATCTTTGTGTATAATTCCCTTTTCTCATTAATTTCACTGTTCTCCAGAGGAATGGCTGATTTTGACTGGCAGCCAGGAGAGCTTTAGAGAGCTAGCTGGCTAGCTAGCATTAGTATTAGCAGCAGAGCTTGCCAATTGGCTAGCATTGCAGCTTGCCAACTAATTAGCCTTTGAGCCAAACAGCTAGCCAACCATCTAACGTTAGAGATAGCCATCCAGTTAGTATTAGCGCTGGAGCTAGCAGGCTGTACTCCAGTCACAGTTCCCATGCAGGACCAGAGAGCCAGGGCTAACGACCAGCTAGATGTAAAAGTCTCCTTCACCAGGCTCCATGTTGGCTCTCTGTGGACGCTGTTTTAAAAATCTCATCATCAGTTTAATGAGGTGATTAGGGGCCAGGAGAGCAGGGGGTGCTGAGACCATCCCTGAACACGGCGCTGTAACGCAACAAACATGCAGTCGTGCAACAAACGCTTCAGCACAGGATAGTACAGCACACAGTACAGAACTGTTGATTACTGTAGGAGAGTGTAATACCCCACATTACAGTCAGTAGAGTACAATACAGTAGAGCACATAACAATAGAGTCCAGTAGAGTACAATACAGTAGAGCACAGAACAATAGAGTCCAGTAGAGTACAGTACAGTACAGTACAATACAAATATCCCACAACATAATTCAACTCAACACACACGCATGCACACACACTCACACAGACACACACACTCACACAGACACACACACACACACACTCTGCCGAGGCTCTGGCTGACTGCTTCTCAGAGAGGAAATGGAGGATACTGACTTTAACTCAGCTTTGTGTTGTCATGGAAACAGGCGTGTGTTTGTGTGTTGGAAGAGGATCCCAGATTCAACAGTTCATGGGAAAGGCATAGTACACACACACACACACACACACACATACATACATATATCATGCTTCTATAAATAGTCTGGGGTGTTTAATACAGTTATGCTATCAACGTAATTCCCTATTAACCCTAATGATTAGAATTAGTCTTGGTGTGATGAAGTGCAACACATGACATGCAGCTGTTGTTGTTGTTGTGTTGTGTAATCATTGGGTCAATGTTTACTTTATGAATTGACAGTCCAGGATATATCTATTTATGCTTGTTTTCTCTCTTGCTCTCCCCATCTCTCTCTGCCTCTATTGCTCCCCCCTCACTCTCTCCCTCCATGTCTCTCTCTCTGCCTCTATTGCTCCCCCCTCACTCTCTCCCTCCATGTCTCTCTCTCTGCCTCTATTGCTCCCCCCTCACTCTCTCCCTCCATGTCTCTCTCTGCCTCTCACCACTCTCTCCCCCTTCTCTCTCTCCCCACGCTCTCCCTCTCCCTCTCCCTCTCTCTCTCTCCCTCTCTCTCTCTCTCTCTCTCTCTCTCTCTCTCTCTCTCTCTCTCTGTGTCTTTCTCACCTTCAGAAACCTGTCGAAGAACCCTCTCACTACTCTGCCCTGGCAGCTCTTCCGGAACCTTCAACTCTCCGAGCTGTAAGTTCAGACTTTCTTCTGTTGTGGGTGAGAGGGTGGGAGAGCATGAGGGAGGGAGGGAGGGAGGGGGAGGGAGGGTGGAGGAGGGAGGGAGGGAGGGGGTGGGTGTAGAAGGAGGGTGGGGAAGGGAGGGGGAGGGTGGGATGGGTGGGGTGGAGGAGGGTGGATGAGGATGGGGAGGGAGGGGGAGGGTGGGGGAGGGAGGGGGAGGGAGGGAGGGTGGATGAGGATGGGGGAGGGAGGGGGAGGGTTTATGAGGATGGGGGAGGGAGGGGGAGCGTGGATGAGGATGGGGGAGGGTGGAGGAAAACGGACATCAGCCAGACTTGAGCTGAGCGTTACTTTGTTCAGAACTATGTGGAACAAATTCATTTCTTTCCTTTTTTTTTTTTCTCTTCCTAATTCCATTTTCACACAGTAATCTGTTCTCTCCCACAATTATCATCTTCTCTTTCATAACTAATTTGCTTTCTGTTCCCTGTGTGATGTCAGTCAATGATACACTTAGGCTAGGGAAGCCACCTGGATGCTTCTATCGGTGTTAGTGCGTGGGGGAGGGGGGGGTAGGTGGGTGGTGTAAATGTGTGGGTGGATGGGTGGGTGGGTGGGTGTGTTTGGGAGTGAGTGAGTAGTTTGTCTTGTTTGTGTGTCCAACATCATCTCCTTTGCTGCTCTCTGCCCGCAGGCTTCAAAAAGCAGCATCAGAGGATTCATTGTATTTAGAAAGTTGTGCGCGTGTGTGTGTGTGTGTGTGTGTGTGCAGTCACTTAATGTGGCCTGTTGAGTAGCCAATTCCAGTAGAGGAAGGATTAGACGCCTTATATTGATGTCCATCAGTCATGTAACTGAGAAAGCAAGTGTGTCGTCTGGTATTACTCATGGTTAAAACCCTCTAATGATCAGGCTCTTAATTGAAACCTCAGATGAACAGTGTGTGCCGTAGTAATGGATGTGATAGCCCATGTGTTTGTCACCAGGAGCCTGGAGTGTGTGTGTGTGTGTGTGAGTGTGGGTGTGACAGAGACGGAGAGGGGGGAGTGAAGGGGGTGCTGGGAAGAGGGGGGGGGGGGGCGGGCAGAGAGAAGCATCTGTCCCTCTGAAATATGGATCTGAGATGGAAACCTAAGCCCTGCTCTGGGAGTAGACACCATAGAGAGGTGTGTGTGTGTCTGTGAGGAGGTGTGTGCAAGGTGTGTGTGTGTGTGTGTGTGTTAGACAGTGTGACAGGGCAGTGATGATTGTTTGGCTTTTTGTTTTCTCTCTGACCAGTGGAACAGAGAACATGTGAGACTATCTCAGACGTTCCTGATGACCAACTGACAGAAGATTGACTGCGCACACACACAAACACACACACACACACACTGACCACCTCACACAGGCCATGTTTGTACACACTCATACAACAGACAGGCAGACAGGCAGGCAGGCAGGCAGGCAGGCAGGCAGACAGACAGACAGACAGGCAGGCAGGCAGGCAGGCAGGCAGGCAGGCAGGCAGGCAGGCAGGCAGGCAAGCAGGCAAGCAGGCCTGTTCAAATAACTAATGAATTAGCCTTTTACTTTCCCTTCCCCTCTCTTATTGTCCCTCCCCCTCTCCCTCTCCCTCTCCCCCCCCCCTCTCCCTCTCAATGTCTCTCTCTCTCTCTCTCTCTCTCTCTCTCTCTTTGTCCTCCCCCTCCCTCCCGTCTTTTCCCCTAACCTTCCAATCCTGTCTTTTCCTTTTCTCCATCCTTTCCCCTTCTTCCTCCTTCCTCTAACTCGGTGATGCATTCACTGCACGTTGCAGCTGTGAACCTAAATTCAATTTAGTTTCATTTACGAGGATAGAGTCATCTCGGCCTTTTCCAATCATTACCTATCCATCTCCAAACATTATTGGGTATGTTATGGATATGTTAGTGTAATGTTATTGGATCTTTGCAGCTTGGCCTCACTTGTATAAAATTGGATTGATCGTCCCTGTGGGTCTGGGATAGATTGGCCATCCTAAGGAACATCCATACTTCCAGCATCGTTGCATCACTCCTTGTCATCTATTGAAGCTTTAGACTGGCCACTTTATACAGGTGAGAGCAAAAGATGGATAACTCTCAGTGTAGCGTACTACTGTCCTCTGTAAGGAAACATTCTTCTCAGTTTATCATACTACTGCCCTCCCTCCACTGCAAACCTTTCCAAAGGTTAACTCCACATTTAATTTAACTGAGAAAGAGGCATGCAGACTTTCTATCCATCAACTCGCCCACCCACTCTCTCCCTCTCTTTCTCCCCCTCTCTCTCCTTCCCTTATCACTCTCCTCCTCCCCTTTTCTCTCTCCCACCCACCCAGTTCCTCTCTCTCTCTCTCTCTCTCTCTCCCACCCACCCACCCACCCAGTGCCTCTCTCTCTCTCTCCCTCTCTCTGTAAGGTTTAAGTGTTCTAGCTCTAATACAGGGATGTTTAGTATTCAGTTAGTCACCGTCACGTCCTGTATATCTCTGATCCCATGGTGGCGTTTGTGTGTCTATCTGCAGCACTGTCGTTAAGGAAACCAAACCAGACATTATTAAACGCTAGTCAACCCCTAGCCAGGCGGGCGTTTGGCAGCCAAAGTAGTGGATCCCAGTTGGGATGCAACCATTATAGATTTTGAGGGTACGATTCTAGTCTGAGGAATAATCGTGGTTTTATGATTATTATGCATTCATTTATTTCACAACATTAGATGTATAAAATTCCATGCAGGTTTTTAAATTAGAGGTTTCATTGTACAATATTTATTTGATGGCTCTTGTTTTTTTTTTACAGTTGCTGCCTTTCAAAACAGAAATCATAGTCACCAAATAATACTGGACCAAATAAATAAAACATTATGATAACCGTAAATGAATGAATGAAACTACTTTTCTAGGTATGCAGTAAAATCTTTGTGTGTAACTGAAACAAGTAGCCTAAAATAATAAAGCTGACTATGCTACTTCGTACAATATAGTGTTTGTGCCTAAAACAAAACTTAAACTTAAGTTTGTGTTAAAAAAGACACATACAAATATAACTGCAAGCAGTAATGGCGGATTCCTCCAAACACTGCAAACCATTGAACAATGTTTATTCTTGACAAATTGTAACTGTATAGAAGAATGTATGCTGCAGAATTACCAATGGCATACCAAATCTGAAATGCAATACCATCAAGATCCACAAGGGCCTTTATTTCAAGCCAGTAAGTGAAGGAAGGGGGCTTGGTGAGCTTATCCATTCCAGAAAGCCTTGTATCTTTATGCATTAAGGCGTGGCCTGTAGCGCCACCTATGGGTAATGGTTGGCCATTTGTGGTGTGGTAGTTACTCTTGGCCTATACTATTAATGTTTCAGGATTTTAAAAACTTTTTACCACTGCATATAAAATCGAAAATGCAATACCAACAGGATCCACATGGGCTTTGGGTAAAGTGTGGTAGTTACTCTTGGCCTGTACTGTCAATGTGTCAGGATTTGGAGACCTTTTTACTATTGCATACAAAGTAGGAAATGCAATGACACCAAGGAATGAGTTGGGGCTTGGTCAGCCCACACAGTCCTGATATGTTGCGTGTATGTCTTGCCAAGCCCGCGCGTGTCAAGGGAAGAATGAGTGTGTGAGAATTTGGAGCATGCGCGGGGAGGAGCAGGGGACACATTTCATTGTAAATTTCCCTAGAAATTAGCCAAGCATGCATGTTTCAAAGATTCACCAAAAATCGACCTTTCATCTTAGAGTCAACTTTTTCTCAGATTTGTGTACTAAACATTCTCAAGAGTCTTCATATGAACTTGTTTGACTGGCTTACATGTAAAGCATTGCGAACCATTGAAAAATGTATATTCTTGACAAATTGTAACTGTATAGAAAAATCAATGCTGCAGAATTTCCAATGGGATACCAAATCTGAAATGCAATAACATCAAGATCCACAAGGGCCTTTATTTCAAGCCAAGAAGTGAAGTGCTTTAATCTTCACAAGAAGTGAAGTGCTTTGTGCTTTAAGGCGTGGCCTGTAGCGACACCTATTGGTAATGGTGGGCCATTTGTGGTGTGGTAGTTACTCTTGGCCTATACTATCAATGTTTCAGGATGTTTTTAACTTTTTACCATTGCATACAAAATCGGAAAAATATACCAACAATATCCACATGGGCTTTTGTTAAAGTGTTGTTGTTACTGTTGGCCTTTACTATCAATGTTTCAGGATTTGGAGAACTTTTTACCATGGCAAACAAAATCTGAAATGCAATACCATCAAGATCCACAAGGCCTTTGCAAAAGACCAAGGAATGAGTGGGGGCTTGGTAAGCCCACACTCTCCTGAAATGTTGCGTGTGCGTCTTGCCAAGCCCGCGCGTGTGTCAAGGGAAGACCTATGGGTAATAGTGGGCCATTTGTGGTGTGGTAGTTACTCTTGGTCTATACTATCAATGTTTCAGGATTTTTATAACTTTTTACCATTGTATACAAAATCGGAAAAGCAATACCAACAAGATCCACATGGGCTTTTTGTTAAACTGTTTCTTTGCCTATACTATCTATGTTTCAGGATTTTGAGACCTTTTTACCATTGCATACAAAATCGGAAATGCAATACCATCAAGATCCACATGGGCCTTTTTTCAAGCCAATACGTGAAGGTAGGGGGCTTGGTGAACCTATCCATTCCAGAAAGCCTTGTATCTTTGTGCTTTTGGGCGTGGCCTATAGCGCCACCTATGGGTAATGGTGGGCCATTTGAGGTGTGGTATTTACTCTTGGTCTATACTATCAATGTTTCAGGATTTGAGACCTTTTTACCATTGCATACAAAATCGGAAATGCAATACCATCAAGAGCCACATGGGCCTTTGCTAAAGACCAAGGAATGAGTGGGGGCTTGGTCAGCCCACACTCTCCTGAAATGTTGCGTGTGCGTCTTGGCCGCGCGTGTGTCAAGGGAAGGCTGAGTGTGTGTGAGATTTTGGAGCACGCGCGGGGAGGAGCAGGGGAGACATTCATTGGAAATTTGCCTAGAAATTAGCCAAGCAAGCATGTTTCAAATATTCACCAAAAATCGACCTTTCATCTTACAGTCAACTTTTTCACAGATTTGTGTTATGAACATTCTCAAGAGTCTTCATATGAACTTGTGATTGAATCAGAGTATCAGTTTTTGACTGGCTGATGTGCAAAGCATTATTTTAGCGTTAGCGATAAGTTCAATTTGATTTATATCAATCATTTTTAGAGATATGAATTTGCCTTTGCACATGGTAATATGTTGTAGTGTCTTCCTCCGATCTACCAAGTTTAGTGTTGATATCTCAAAGATTTGCTGAGACATGACTTCACATCCTGTTTGGCGGCTTTTCTGATGAATTTGATTGGCTGTACCGGACAGACGGTTATGAGGATCAAAATTCCTTTGATAACTTTTGTGAGGCTTGGTTTGAAGATCATCTCTGGTGATTTTGAAGAATATATGACAAAAATTGTAGGAGGAGTAGGCTTTCAAAGGTTTTTGATAAAACCGGAAATGGCGGGAAATCTATATAACCGGAAATTAACGCCATGGTGTGCGTTGAACTCGGCTTGATCCAGGGAATCCAATGGTACCTCATTTTTGAAAATTAGTCATACGGTTCAAAAGTTGCGTGTGTAAACACAAGTCCAACTTTGACCCATTGGTGGCGCTAGAGTGGTCTAATGGGAGACATGAAACTTGGTGTAGGTATAGAATAAACTGTCCTTAATGAGTGTGCCAAATTTCACAAAAAGTTGTCGATGGGGTCTAGGGGCTGCCATTGACTCCCATGGTACAAGAATTACAAATAATAAAACCACCAATAACAATAGGTTTCCTCCTTACGGAGGAATCCTAATAGGAATCCTAATAATAACATATATTACAATAAACAAAAATTTTAACGAGAATGCTCCCGAAAAACTAGGCATTTTCCGTTGATTTCACATGCATGCATCACTTCCGGATATTTTGTGAGCCAGGTCAACAACTTCTGGTAGCTAGCAGTTACGTTAGTTCTCTCTCACGTGAAATGTCTTTGTTTACGAGGAGCTGGGGTGATCTTCCCAAAATGACAATTAACTATGTACATCGGATTCTATGTTACTGCCCTTCAAGCAAGAGGGTAAAGGGGTTAAAATTGTATGTTTCCAGCTACATGACAATTAAGAAGGTAAGGTTTATCTCACTCACACGCTGTAAAAGTAGCTAGCCATCACAAGCTAGCTAGCTAACGGATTTGAGCCGTAACATTAGCTAGCTAGTTAACAATCTTTAGCTACATTATAATGTACTCAATTAGCTAGTTGATTGTTAGCATGCATTTTCCCGAAAATTCTATCATTGTCTTGTGATTTGTATAGCCTAGCCAATTAGGATACACCAGGAAATTATAGGCTACACTACGCTAAGTAGTTGTTACGCAAGCACTCTGAAATGCAATTGCAAAAACTAGAATTAGCATGAACATCTGACTAACAATTGAGCAATAAAACCTCAGAAAACAATACATTCTATACTTTAAAGCCTGTATTCGCAAATTGACTAACAAACAACAAGAAATGTAGGGGAAATCTGAACTGAATTCTCTAAAACTGTCTGCAAACTCTTTGTTTTATTTTCCTCACTGTGCAACACCACAGATGTAACTTTTTTAATAGGTATTTAAAAAAAAGAAAACTGATCAAGCTGTGTTTGATTGTATTCAGTAGACCACCATGGAAGCATAAATGAAGCCTTGTTTTGATTAGAAAAATTGTAGGTGTTTTTTATGCATCTAAACTTCAAAATGGGTCTTGATTTTTGAATTTGACCCGAACACAATAAGAGGGTATATACAGAATGTACCATAATGTATCTGTTTGAGAGTGAGAACAGGAAACTTGGTGTAAGTGATCCTTTACGGTTACAAACCTAAGACGTGTTAAATCACAGTTATTAGTAAAGTCAGTTAATTGCTGAATCCTTAGATCCAAGAGAGAACCGCCACCCAGAATGATGAGACATGATCTACTAGAAAAGGTGGAGGGCCCTTTAAGGAAGCGGCTTGTCGATGATGCAGAACTAAAGCGATTAGTCCCGCCTGTCGTCTTTCAGAGACCCTTGCTTCGCCACGCTGACGAATATGACGAATTTGATAATTGCAAAGTCAGGGAAGGTTTATGTCAGTAGGAGCAGGCTGGGCAGCTTGGCCTGTTTGATGTGGGCTAACTACTTAGCAGTGCTCATATCTTCTGGTCCTTGTGATGATATATATGTATATATGTGTATGTCAACTGGTTTGTGCATGCTTGAGTTAGGGTTGGGGATGGTCATTCGTTTTTTTCTTCTTAGAAGCCTTTTCATTAACGATATCTTACCACACAAACAGGTTTTGTTTCTAATTTCTTTTGATTAAATCGAAAGGGATTGCTATGTAGTTTAATTAGAAGGGAATGCATCACTGTAGTTTATTGAAAAACAAAATGGGTTTCTATTCCTTGGTGCTTGAGTGTGAATGTGTGTGTGTGTGTGCGTGTGAGAGAGATGGAGAAGCATCAATTCTCCCCAGGCGTGGTGTGAGATGAATGTGTGCTGGCTGTATGAGGCCTGGATTATAACATCGTCCTTCACACATTTCTCTCCACCTCACTGGGAATAGCCGGGAGGCTCGACCTCTGCACACTACACACTGTACACTAGACACTGTACACTACACACTGCACACTAGACACTGCACACTAGACACTGTACACTACACACTGTACACCACACACTGTACACTAGACACTGTACACTACACACTGCACACTAGACACTGCACACTAGACACTGTACACTACACACTACACACTGTACACTAGACACTGTACACTACACACTGCACACTAGACACTGCACACTAGACACTGCACACTAGACACTGTACACTACACACTGTACACTACACACTGCACACTACACACTGCACACTACACACTGCACACTAGACACTGCACACTAGACACTGTACGCTACACACTGCACACTGCACACTACACACTGCACACTAGACACTGCACACTACACACTGCACACTGCACACTACACACTGCACACTAGACACTGCACACTAGACACTGCACACTAGACACTGCACACTAGACACTGTACACTAGACACTGTACACTACGTACCAAACACTTCTCTTACTCCAGTACACACTGCTGCTGCTCTGAGGTGAATAGATGCATGTGAACTGCTACCTCAGTGACATATCTGACTGCATTTATCACTCTCTGTTCTCTTTAATGCCCTTCCACATCCTGTCTCTCTCTGTCTGTCTGTCTCTCCCTCCCTCTCTCTCCCTCTCTCTGTATGTCTCTCTCTCCCTCCCTCTGTCTCCCTCTCTCTGTCTCTCCTTCTCTCTCTCTTCTCCCTTTCTCCCCCCCCCCTCCCCCAGACGTCTGGAGGGCGTGGTGTTTGACTGTGGTTGTGAAGTGCGCTGGCTTCAGCTGTGGCAGCAGAGAGGGGAGGCGGGGCTGCACACCCAGAATCTCTACTGTAACCACGGCGACAACAATATCCCCCTCCAGACCATGAACATCTCTTCCTGTGGTAATGACACACACACACACACACACACACACATTATTTGGTGACAGAAGTGCATTTGATATAAATGTGTGAAATTCAGCTCCTAGTTTAATCTAACTATTTTGATGAAATTCCTCTTTCCCTTTCCCCAAGTACATACAAGAACATGGAAAACAAATACAAGTTTAAAGTTTAAAAGTAGTGATCTAAGTTCCACACATAGGAACATGTGCACACACACACACACACACACACACACACACACACACACACACACACACACACACACCCTCTCTTGTTCTCTCACCTCCCGTTCTTGGTGTGTGTTCCAGACCTGCCGGAGATCAGTGTTACCCATAGCAACCTGACGGTGGTGGAGGGCACTACGGTGACCATCACCTGCAACGGCTCGGGATCCCCTGGGCCTGAAGTGGACTGGCTCGTCAATGGGCTGCACTCCATCAACACACACCAGGTAACACACACACACACCAGGTAACACACACGTGCCAGGTAACACACACACACACACACACACACACACCAGGTAACACACACACACCAGGTAACACACACACACACCAGGTAATACACACACACACCAGGTAACACACACACACCAGGTAACACACACACACCAGGTAACACACACACCAGGTAACTCACACCAGTAGTACATTCAGGGCCTCATGTACTAACGCTTTTGCGCCCACTTCAGGGGTATTTGTTTTGCAACGTGCCTGTAAAAACATGGCGAGACATGTACACACTTGCCACACTGAGGTAAAAGGGCAGACTATTGCGGGAACTGAAAATTGCAAATTGCGCTTTTCCGTGTCATGCTTATGCATTCACGGGAGGGTCAAGGGGAAAGTGGGAGTTTCCCATAAAGAGATGGGAGGAGATGCGTAAAGTGCGGCTAATTATGTATTCAGCGGTATGTACAGAAACCGCCCGTGAAAGCACGCCTCTATTTTGCGGTGAAAAAAGCAGGCGTACACCAGGATGCAGGTTTCCCCGCATATGCCTCCTGGTGAAATGGCAGCAGTAATCTGAGTCTCTCTCTCTCTCCTGTCTTAATCTCTGTCTCTCTCTCCTGTATTTTTCTCTGTCTCTCTCTCCTTTTCTTCTCCCTCCTCCTCCAGTTTACTGGGGACCCTAACGTCCAGTCCATCGACCTGACCTTGGAGAATGTGAGTCGGGAGGACAACAGCTTTCTGCTGACCTGCACGGCTGAGAACGTGGTGGGCATGACCAACGCCTCCCTGCAACTGACCGTCCAGTGTACGTACCCTGACCCCTGACCTCGCCCCATCCCTAACGCTACCAAACCGTGCCCCATCTCTGAAACAGTAGATGTGTACAACTTTCGAAACCTCCTCTCTTCCCCCCCCCCCATCCAGTCCCTCCCTCCATCCTCAAGCTGGAGGAACCGGAGCGTCGTCATGACACCTGTATTGAGTTCACCGTGTGGGGCTACCCCCACCCCAGACTGCGCTGGTTCCACCGCGATCAGGAGGTTCCCCCCAGCGAGTACGTCCGCACAGAGATGGAGGTGTACCAGGACTTCCTGGAGGGCTGTCTGACCTTCAAGGACCCCACGCACCACAACAACGGCAACTACACCCTGGAGGCCAGCAACCACCTCGGCACGGCCACACGCACCGTGTACGGACACTTCCTGGACAAGCCCTTTGAAGGTAGGGGGGGAGGAGCTGTTGGGGAAAAAACATCACTTTGTTATGATGAAGATGGGTAATGATTATGGATTTATGTGATTGAAAATTAAACTATTTATCTATTTTTTAGTATATGCTATATTCCTGGAAAACCATATGCAAAACTGTCGACTGATTATTTTTACCCCTAAAATAGTCGAAGAAATGAACCCCAAAGTGTAAAGATCTGGATCATTAAAGGCTGAGTGAGGGACAAGAATAGATGTGTGTGCTTCCATAAGAACCGAGAAGGCCCAGCTATAACTTATGAGACATATTTGTGGCCTTATGCCCAGGAGCCTAGTGCAGCTGGCTGTTCAAGGTCAGAGTGGTCCTAAATTGGGAGAATTGTCTATGAAGGAAAGTACCTAGAACAAGGGACCAGCTGGGTAAGAATACATAATGTATATGTAACCAACAAGTATTGGACCATATTAAACTACAATAGGGAGAAAACAATATAAGGAATCTTTGTTACCTGAGGACCAATAAAACACTTTGCATCAACCCTGCTGAGTTCCAGTGCTGTTCTTTACTTTGAAAATTGGATGAAGACGTAGAATATTTTTTAATACGGAGGGGTGAAGAGCGGTGAGGAGGGGTGAGGAGGGCAGAGGATGTTCTGGTGGGTGAGGAGTCACTTGAGGAAGAAATGTAAAGGTAAATTGTGATAAATGTAAATCTGGACAGACAAATTAACTCAACTGTGTTGTCATAGAGGACCAAGATGGAGATGCTCATGAACTAAACCTAAACTAACCTCTTTCTCTCTCCTCCCTCCCTCCCCCTCTCTCTCCTCCCTCCCCCGCTCTCTCTCTCCACCCTCCCCCTCTCTCTCCTCCCTCCTCCCTCTCTCTCTCTCGCTCTCTCTCTCTCTCTCTCTCTCTCTCTCTCTCTCTCTCTCTCTCTCTCTCTCCTCCCTCTCCTTCCTCTCTCTCTCTCTCTCTCTCTCTCTCTCTCCTCCTTCCCTCCCCTCTCTCCTCTCTCTCCTCTCGATTCTCTCTGTTCCCTCCCCTCTCTCTCCTCTCTCTTCTCTCTCTCTTCTCTCTCTCTCCTCCCTCCCTTCTCTCACTCCTCCCTCCCTCCCTCTCTCTCTCCTCCCTCCTCTCCGTCTCTTCACTTCTCTGTCCTCTACAGATTATGACTATGGTAAGTCATTTCTTTTTATGACCATCGACAGTGACATTAATAGTCTTAGTATCATAATAACACAGTAGTAAAAAGGTCAGGATGAAAGTCTGATTCATTTACACCCCCAGACGTTGACTCTGTAACCAGACACTGGGCAACACTGTTCATTACATTTACACAAGAGGCCACTTAAACTACCATGTGACCACAGAGCAACACCTGCGGTAACACCATTGTAGTCACACAGGAACTGCTACTGTATGTAGACATGCGTCATTATGGTTTAGTCTGATCTAAGTTACTCAGTGAGTTATCACATTATGACAAGTTGTGGAAGGGAAACTTGGTATAAAGGAGGATGGGCTTTCCAGGCTTAAGTGGATGTTACACACACACACACACACACACATACACACACACATTGTGGCAGCCAGAGGAGACACATCCAGTTAGTCCCTAATCTGTTCTCATTAAGGAGTTAAACACAGAGACAAGCTCAGTCACTGACCTTCACCCTCCCCCCCTCAGACCCCCTCCCCCACTATCCAGAGGCCTCACTAGGAATTCACCCCCACCCCCCCCCCCCCCCCTAGTGAGGAATGATTGTGGAGCGAGCAGGCTGGGGGATGACAGATTATAACTGTCCATGGCAAGGTGGAGGAGTTCAATCTAGGGTAGGATAGAGGGAGGGAGGGAAAGAGGGAGGGAAAGAGGGAGAGATTGGAGGATAGAGGAAGAGGGAGAAAGAAATGGGTAGGAAGAGAGGGAGTAAGAGAGAGAAAGATAAAGGGAAGACAGGAGGTAGAGAGAGATGGGGAGGGAGGAGAGTTGAGGATATAGACCCCTGAGGAGATATCCTGAAGCAGCTCAGTTCCTCCACATCCTGTACACCAGAGAGCATGATGGGAAATTGGGAAACAGGAAGTCACTGCTACTCAAACTCAGACCTCTATGTCACTGAACTCAAACTGTGACTTCAACTGACAGTCAGCCTTGCCTGCTAGAGATGGAAACCACTAACACAATGCAGGAACTGGCCAACTGATCAACATTTAGTTACAGTTGTTTTTCATACAAGAAATCCTTTGACGTGGTTGAATCTTTTTTTCAGTTCCACTAAGAATAGTTCCTGTGATTCTAGGGCAGAATGGAAAGCTATTTAGGGTTAGGGATTAGTTTAGGGTAATGGTAAGGATCAACCTTAACAAAAATCTAGCTTGTCTGTGTGAGATGGTTATGTCTGTTGAGCCCTCAGGTGTACAGCTGTGTGGCTGTCTCTACCTGGGCTCATCCCTTGTTGTTGTTGTTGTGTAAACAGGGACTCCTACACCCACCATCACAGTGACCCACAGACCAGACAACGACTCCTTTGGGGTGAGTGTGGTGACACACACACACACACACACACACACACACACTGTGTTTCGCATACACACACTCTGCCCTTTATATACACACACACACACTCTCTTTACCCTTTACACACACTCTGCTTCACATACTCCACAACTACAGTCTGCCTCTTACACACATGCCTGCAGAGATACATGTAAATTACTTTTTTGTCTTTCTGGGAACGACAGAGGCAGGCAGTGGGTTGAGAGAGAGGAAGAAAGGGAGAGAGAGAGAGGTGATGGGGAGAGAGAGAAAGCGGGAGGTGGAGAAAAGAGAGTTTAGTATTTTAATCCATTTTTCTTTTCTTTTCACTCCTTAGTCGCTCCTATCTGTCTGGTCTCTTGTGGGCACTGTGTCTAACAACGTCTTAAAAATGTAATTTTACTCATCTTTGTGCTGTAATTGACTGGTGGGAGATTATTTCCTCGTCGGAAGGTTTTAATAGGGGCGAGGTTGCCATGCCGATGAGAGAGGCAGGCTGCACACCACCACAGTCTGTTCTTAATGATGGGGTGTGAACAGGCGCTTGTTGTCTTTTTTTGTTGTTGTTGAAGTTCACACAGTGCTTCTGTAGCCTGTCCTTACTTGAGTTGTGTTAGCTGTGTTTTGTATTCAAATACTCGCTAGGATACGGCTGTTGGCGTTATTGTCACTGCTGAAGGATCACTAACTTTCTCTTAAATTTGTTTCTCAAGTGTGTTCTTTACTTCAGTTAGACTTTGGTTAGACTTTGGTTAGACTTTGGTTAGACTTTGGTTAGACTTTGTTTATGACCGATTCATTAGTCAGCTACTAGAGATTCCATGTAGTAGTTCCATGTGGTAGCTTGTATATGGTGAATAGCAGCTCACCACTTTGGAGGGTTTCTAACATCCTTCACTCCCCTCCTTTGCTTCTTCCTCCAATTCTCTCTTCTCCTTCCCTGTCCCCTCCTCTCCCCTGTCCTCTCCTCCTCCTCTCCTCTCCTCTTGTCCTCCTTCTCCTCCCTCCCTTCCTCCTACTCCTCCCATCCTCCCCTCCTCTCCCTCCTCCTCCCTCCCTTCCTCCTCCTCCTCCTCCCTCCCTTCCTCCTCCTCCTCTCTTCCTCCACCTCTCTCTCTCCCTTCCCCCTCTCCTCTCCTCCTCCTCCTCCCTCCCTTCCCCCTCCTCCTCTCCTCTCTTCCTCCACCTCCCTCCTTTCCATCCTCCTCCTCCTCTCCCCTCCTCCTCCTCTCCTCCTCCTCTCCTCCTCCTCTCCCCTCCTCCTCTCAGGTATCTGTTGCCGTGGGTCTGGCAGGTTTCGCCTGTGTCCTGCTTCTCGTCCTCTTCATTCTCATCAACAAATATGGCCGT
>NC_140374.1:21400000-21467500 GCF_054491055.1 Hypomesus nipponensis
CTCCACCTCCCTTCCTCTCTTCACCTCCACCCCCCTCCCTCTCCTCACCTCCACCTCCCTCCCTCTCCTCACCTCCACCTCCCTCCCTCCCTCTCCTCACCTCCACCTCCCTCCCTCGCTCTCCTTACCTCCACCTCCCTCCCTCTCCTCACCAGCATCCCTCTCCTTCAGCCAGCTTGGCATTGCCGTGTAGAAAGTTCTGCAAACCCCATCCAGCCCATGGGGAGGGGTGTAGCTCAGTGATGGAGCTTTTTATTGCAGATGGAAATCTCCAAGTTCAACCCCCCCCTGTACATCACTTTGAATAAAACTGTCTGCTATAGGAATACATTAGATGATACAGGTGGTAGAGATGGCAGACTGTGTTCCCTGAATAAACACCAGGACATCATCCCTCCATCTTGGTCTCCCCCTCCCTCCCTCCCTCCCTCCCTCCCTCCCTCCCTCCCTCCCTCCCTCCCTCCCTCCCTCCCTCCCTCCCTCCCTCCCTCCCTCCCTCCCTCCCTCCCTCCCTCCCTCCCTCCCTCCCTCCCTCCCTCCCTCCCTCCCTCCCTCCCTCCCTCCCTAATAATGACTAGCTCATGGTGGTTCAAGGCTCATCATTACAGTTTCAGACTGTCGTTACCACTACTGTAGTTTCTGCTCGTATCAGCCGGACATCAGTGCTGATGGCACCTGTGACGGTACTTTGTAATTATTACAATATAATAATGAACAAACCTGCAAAAATGCAGACATGTTGTTCTCATAGACAGCCAAGCGCACACACACACACACACACATGCACCAGTGTTACTCTGGGCTCACATCCCACCCAGGGGAGCAATGCATGAAGCCAAAACAAACACACCCACCTCCTGTCAGCGGAACCAACACAACACTCCACCCAACCCTGCAAGATCCATGACTAATTAGGGTCTGAACTGTTAGGGAGACAACACAGAGAAGATGGAGGGAAGGTGGAAGGGGAACACGGAGGGAAAGAGAGAGGTCAATGTGCATAGTTAAACTAGTTCTAAGGATAGGAGTATGGAGGGATCAGGTGAAGGATTGAAGGATGGAGGGATAAAGAGGTGGAGAGTTGGTATGGATAAATCAAAGGACAAAACTGAGGGATTGATATCATGAGGTGGAAGGATGGATGGATGAAAGAAAGTATTGTTTAAGAATGGAGAGGTGGGGTGGAACTTTTGACTGATGGGGTGAAGAGATTGATGGGTGGGGTCGCGAAGGCTCACTCTAGCCTTCAGGTAGAGGGCGGAGAGATGGAGGGATAAAGTGGAAGGATATAGGGATGGTGAGGTAGGATAAAAGATGAAGGGATTGAACAATGGGGCGGGAGGATGGAGAGATGGGATAGAAGTGTTGAAAGAATGGAGAGGTGGGGTGGATAGAAGGGTGGAGGGTTGGAAGGGTGGAGGGTTGGAAGGGTGGAGGGTTGAAAGGGTGGGGGGTTGGAAGGGTGGGGGGTTGAAAGGGTGGGAGGTTGGAAGGGTGGAGGGTTGAAAGGGTGGGGGGTTGGAAGGGTGGAGGGTTGAAAGGGTGGGGGGTTGGAAGGGTGGGGGGTTGGAAGGTAGCATCTGCTCTTTCTAATGGGCTGGCTGGCATCTACCACTGACCCACGGGCCACTTGTCAGCTATTAAGCACCTGCACTGCTACACACACACACACACACACACACACGTAAATCAGAATCAGAAGGGATTTTATTCGCCATGAATGTTTGCACAAACGAGGAATTTACTTTGGCAGGGAGGTGCATACATTAAACATATAGGAATATTGAAACTTAAATATGTGGACTAACTATACAAAAGGAGCAAAGTCTAGCTAATACTAAAGGGGGTCTAGCTAATACTAAAGGGGGTCTAGCTAATACTAAAGGGGGTCTAGCTAATACTAAAGGGGGTCTAGCTATTACTAAAGGGAATAAACTATAAAATGCACCGTGTACCCTAGCACACTGGTTGAACATCCACATAGAGAACACACAGAGGATCTTGTAGCTGCACGCAGCTGCCTGGTAGAACATAGAGGTTCTCCTATACAGCTGACTGGTAGAACATAGAGGTTCTTCTATACAGCTGACTGCTGGAACATAGAGGTTCTCCTATAGAGCTGACTGCTGGAACATAGAGGTTCTTCTATACAGCTGACTGCTGGAACATAGAGGTTCTTCTATACAGCTGACTGCTGGAACATAGAGGTTCTCCTATACAGCTGCCTTGTGGAACATGGTTAATCCAGCTGCACACGGCTAACAGCTAACTAATCAACACGGTCAATCAATTATCTGAGGGCGACGCCTGCTGTGTCTCTGGAAGGACTCTGGTCATTACTCTTCTAATCCATTTGTTTGGCAACCCACAGCTCTTTTACTGCTCATGTCTAGTCCTCCACTGGAGCTGCTGCTATCCCAGCCTCCTCCTCTCCTTTGTGGTATAGGCATGACCCTCCAGTGGGCTGTTGGCCAGTCAGCATCACGCCAGGTGTTCTGACCCCCAGTCAGGGAGGCCCCACCTCTTCAGAATCATGACACGCCTTGTGTGCCTCTGAGCTGAGGCTGAAAGCATTGTCACATTGCAGAAGGGGCTTCTGAAAGCCTTTCATCTGAAGCTCAGGGGTCATCTGCAGTGCTGACGAGTGTTTCTCTCTCTCCCGCGCACACACACACACACACACACGTGCACACACACACACATGTGCACACACACACACACACGTGCACACACACACACACCATTTCCTCGCGGACACACTGTTGCATCTCAGCATGTAAACGGGAGGTGTACAAAAAGGAAAACAAATCTAATGAGAATGTTTGTATGTCACAGCGGGCCATGGAAGGTGACCCACTCCTTCTCCTCTCCATCACTGCTGCTCAAGGACCTCCTCCTCTGACTTGTTCACTTACTTCCAGAGGGCATAACTCTTCTGTAATTCCTGCTTTAATTCTGCTGTGCACCAGGGGTACCCTGACAGACAAAACAAATACATCCGTCATTCAGCCAATCAGCCTCTATAAATAAGTTCCGAGCCATTAGAGTGACTAATGCCTGTCACTATGAAGAGAAGAGGGGGGGGGGGGAGAGAATAGAAAAGAGGTGGAGGAGGAGAGGGGGAGGAGGACAGAAGAGGAGAAAGGGGGAGAGGAGTGGGAGAGGAGGAGAGGAATATAGAAAGGCCTGGTTTCCTCCTTGATACCATGTTATGACAGTGAGACAAAGAGGGAGAAGGAAAGAGGAGGAAGAGCGACAAAGTGGAAGAGTGAGAGAAAGGGACAGATAATAGAGAGATAAAAGGGGTCGAGAGAGAGAGCGAGAGAAAGCTCTGATGGATGATTCTTCTTTTCTCTCGCTAGTTTTGTTGCTTGGTGACTGGAGCCTGGTCTTTGGGACAGAACATACTAGTCTTGATCCCGTTTCTCAAATTAAAAACAAAAAGAATATGTTTTCTGTGGCAAGTTGTGGTTTGTGAAAAGCCTAGAAAGCAAACGTTGCAGTGACGGCCAGAACCCTGACTGTCCTGGAGGACTAACGAGGAGGATGTAGTGCCAAAGAGCAACATGGCTAATGTCCTTTAACAGGCGGAAACAGATTGGGTACTGAAATAAACAGTGGACAATAACATACAGTGTTGTTCTTTGGTCACTAATAATTTGGGTTATTCAATCATATTCTAGAGCTGCATAATGTTTCCTGGTCAATAACACCAATGTGTTTGTGTAGCAGACATCCAAAGGTACTTATGAGGGGGGATTTGAAGGGGGGATGTAAGATGAGTTGATTTAGGATGGTGGGATGTGGGAGGGAAGATTTAGCATGTCTTATCCAGAAACAGCAGCACCAAATATTCTTCTGAGAGGGAGAATGCTTTCTTTGGAGGGAGACAACTGCCAAGGATATTTTCATTGAGCAAAACATATTCCTGGTCACTCCATTTTCCAGCAGGATGTAGACTTGATGCTCCCAGTCCGTCCTTAAAGTCTCTCACTTATTGAGTCATCAGATGGGATGGATGTGGAGGAACAGGGAGCCAGAGAGAGAGAGGGTTCTGCTCTGCTTGCCCATTTGAGGTTTGGCTGGTCGCCTGGATAGGAGGGTTATTTTAGAGGACAGCATGGAATATGCTCCTCATTGAGATGTACCCCCCCCCCCCCAGCACACACATGCACACGCAAATCCAGACACATATGCACACACACTTCCGCGTTGCTCACACACACAACTCAGCATCCACATCTGCATCAGCAAAGTTTCAGCAATGAGGCTCCTCCCAGTTTTAACACAGCAAGATCGTCTGGATAGAAGATGTCTGTCCGTCTACCTGTTTGCCTGTCTGTCTGCCTGTCTATATGTCTGCCTGTCTGTCTGTCTGTCTGTCTGTCTGTCTGTCTGTCTGTATGCCTGCCTGTCTCTCAGAGGTGGAACTTAGATCCTAGGTGTTGATTGAACCATCTGGGAGGAGAATACAGCTACCATCTTATGTTCTACATGTGAAAGCCTCACCAACACCTTTGGAAAACCTCTTGTCAGCACGCACGCACACACGCTTACACACACATGAAGCATACACACACATGAAGCATACACACACATGAAGCATACACACACATGAAGCAGCAGGTGTATACTCTTGAGGGTGATCATCCACAGAGCTCAATGGGCCTGCCACAGCCTAGTTTGGTCTCCGAGTCCTCCATCTCTGTGGGGAGGGGGGGCAAGCAGGTAGAGAGCATTCTCCTGTTCTCCTCTGCTAGTTCACTTTCTCTCTTGTTCTCCTCTAGGCTCTAGTCCTCTCTCTCTCTCTCTCTCTCTCTCTCTCTCTCTCTCTCTCTCTCTCTCTCTCTCTCTCTCTGTCTCTGTCTCTGTCTCTGTCTCTGTCTCTGTCTCTGTCTCTCTCTCTCTCTCTCTCTCTCTCTCTCTCTCTCTCTCTCTCTCTGTTCTCCTCCAGGTTTGAGTCCTCGCTCTCTCCTGTTCTCCCCTGCTAGGTTCTACTCAGACATCTCAAGATCATGTGGGATGTTAAAAAACTGAATTTGAATTTGTTGTTTTAACGAGCTTAACGAGCACAACGAGCTCAACGATCATGACCAAACACACTTCCACCTTTTGGGGAAGAAGGAAAAATGAAAATGATTGATTTTATTGAGCAGCATTGCTTCGTCTCATCCCATCACTCGAAGGAGCACGGTGTTTGTACGTTTATGCAAAGTTGGTTTTTGAAGGAGCCCCTATTCACACACCAGACAGATATTTTATGTCAGTGGTTTTAAAACCATCTCAAGGAGCAGATGGTGTGTGTTTGTAAGTGTGTTTGTCAGGTTGTGTGTGTGTGTGTGTGTGGATGCTCAGCGCCTGCTAATGCAACTCTGGCCTGCATTCAGGAAGTCTCGGACACACGCCAGGATATAACAGCAGCTAGCACTTCCTGTTAGACAAGATTAAAATTACTGAGTGAGCCCAGGTAATACTCTCAATATAGTCATCACCATCTGGAAGGGAATGGATCAATATAGTCACCACCATCTGGAGGGGAATGGATCTGTGGTCAGAGGAGATTTGAATATGGACGATATTTGCCCCAGCTTCTGCAGGAGCAGATTCTACTGTGGTACAAAAGTCTTTTTGTTGAGTGAATCGTTTGGATGTGGAACAGTAGGAGTGGTTTGTCTTTCCTAGCATCTGGGACTTTCTGATTGGACGGACAGTGATGGGAAATACGCAGACACAAGGAGACACACATGCACATGCACAAACACATTCCGCATGATAGACAAGAGACAACCTCGGGCATGCTGATGCATGCTGATACATGGCTGCTGTTGTTTTTGTTGATGTTGTTGTTGATATGTGGTCTTCTGCACACCTCTGTCAAACTGCTGACATCACTTCCCCAGTAAACCAATTACAGTGTAGAGTCAGAGGAGGAGAGAGGGAGGGATGGGGAGAGGAGGAGGAGAGAGGGAGGGATGGGGAGAAGGGGATGGCTGCGGCATGTGTGTGTGTGTGTGTGTGTGTGTGTGTGTGTGTGTGTGTAGGGTAGTAAAGGGGACGTCAGTTCTAACACGCTGATGGGTTTGAAATGAAAAACCTTGACCTGTCCCAACAGTTTAGGATCTGCTGTGATTGCTCTGTCTTTTCTGCCACACACACACACACACACACACACACACACACACACACACACACACACACACACACACACACACACACACACACACACACGAGCATACTCAAAGGAAAACATACTCTCACAGGAACATACTGTAGAAACGCACACAGTCACTCAAACACACACAGAGGTATGTACATAACAAGAACATTTGAGGCTGTCACCACAGCTTGGACTACATGTATTATCTGTCCGAGATGGGTCCTACTCATCACTCTGGAGCATATCCACCTACAGAGAGAGAGATGGAGAGGAGGAAGGTAGAGAGAGAGAGAAATAGAAGGGTCCCAGAATGGAGATGGAGGGAGAGAAGAGAGAGATGGAGGGAGAGGAGGAGGGAGAGGAGAAGAGAGAGCTGGAGAGGAGGGAGAGAGGGAGGGAGATGGAGAGGAGGAGGGAGAGAAGAGAAGAGAGAGCTGGAGAGGAGGAGGGAGAGAGGGAGGGAGATGGAGAGGAGGAGGGAGAGAGGGAGGGAGATGGAGAGGAGGAGGGAGAGAGGGAGGTAGATGGAGAGGAGGAGGGAGAGAGGGAGGGAGATGGAGAGGAGGAGGGAGAGAGGGAGGTAGATGGAGAGGAGGAGGGAGAGAGGGAGATGGAGAGGAGGAGGGAGAGAGGGAGATGGAGAGGAGGGAGAGAGGGAGATGGAGAGGAGGAGGGAGAGAGGGGGATGGAGAGGAGGAGGGAGAGAGGGAGATGGAGAGGAGGAGAGAGAGAGGGAGGGAGATGGAGAGGAGGGAGAGAGGGAGGTAGATGGAGAGGAAGAGGGAGAGAGGGAGGTAGATGGAGAGGAGGAGGGAGAGAGGGAGATGGAGAGGAGGAGGGAGAGAGGGAGATGGAGAGGAGGAGAGAGAGAGGGAGGGAGATGGAGAGGAGGAGGGAGAGAGGGAGATGGAGAGGAGGAGGGAGAGAGGGAGGGAGATGGAGAGAGGGAGGGAGATGGAGAGGAGGAGGGAGAGAGGGAGATGGAGAGGAGGAGGGAGAGAGGGAGATGGAGAGGAGGAGGGAGAGAGGGAGATGGAGAGGAGGAGGGAGAGAGGGAGGGAGATGGAGAGGAGGAGGGAGAGAGGGAGATGGAGAGGAGGAGGCAGAGAGGGAGATGGAGAGGAGGAGGGAGAGAGGGAGATGGAGAGGAAGAGGGAGAGAGGGAGATGGAGAGGAGGAGGGAGAGAGGGAGATGGAGAGGAGGAGGGAGAAGACAGAGTGAAGACTTGTGTTTTCTCTTGTAGACAGAAGCTGTCATCACTCAACGATTCTCTTTTATCCTCATGTTCAGCCGGATGACTGTGACCTATCCTTCCATCTGTCTCCTTTTAGCCTTCCTTCCTTCCTACCTACCCACCTACCTACCTTCCTTCCTTCCTTCATTCCTACCTTCCATCCTTTACCTACCTGTGTCTGTACTTGTCAGTCGGTCTGTCTGTCTGTCTCTTTACCTACCTGTCTCTCTACCTACCTGTCTCTCTACCTACCTGTCTCTTTACCTACCTGTCTCTCTACCTACCTGTCTCTCTACCTACCTGACTCTTTACCTACCTGTCTCTCTACGTACCTGTCTCTCTATCCACCTGACTCTACCTACCTGTCTCTCTACCTACCTGACTCTTTACCTACCTGTCTCTCTACCTACCTGACTCTTTACCTACCTGTCTCTCTACGTACCTGTCTCTCTACCTACCTGTCTCTTTACCTACCTGTCTCTCTACCTACCTGTCTCTCTACCTACCTGACTCTTTACCTACCTGTCTCTCTACGTACCTGTCTCTCTACCTACCTGTCTCTCTACCTACCTGTCTCTCTACCTACCTGACTCTTTACCTACCTGTCTCTTTACGTACCTGTCTCTCTATCCACCTGACTCTACCTACCTGTCTCTCTACCTACCTGTCTCTCTACCTACCTGGCTCTACCTACCAGTGTCTTTACCTGTCATACATACTGTTCCCCACTGTCTGCACTCTACTCTCTCAATCTCTCTCTCGATCTCTCTTTCCTTTATTTTTCTCTCCTCCTCTTCTTGTCACTCTCTCTCTCTCTCTCTCTCTCTCTAATACTCAGAAACATGCGCTCACACAGGGATGAAAAGGTCACCTCTGAAGAGAGAGAGAGAGCACATGATTAGAGAGATGAATTGAGAGAGAGGGACTGTAAGTGGGTTGAAAAGGGTAGAGAGTGTATCCTGAAACCTGATTGAAAGCTGGCCTTCGTTAACTTAATCCTTACCCCTACTCCCTAACACACTCTCTCACTCACACACACATACACACACTCACTTACCCTAGACCCTCACCCATGTAGGTGATAAATGTAAATAAAGAATGTCCCTCATCTCATATGATAACATGAACAGCCACATGGACCTGTAAACGATGCCTTTTCAACCTCACAACACCCTTCTGACCCTGGATCACATTATACAGAGCAATCCTCCTCCACCTCTTATCTCCTCCTCCTCCTCCCCCCTCTCCTCCTCCTCCTCCCCCCTCTCCTCCTCCCCTCCTCCCCTCCTCCTCTCCTCCTCCTCCTCCCCCCTCTCCTCCTCCCCTCCTCCCCTCCTCCTCTCCTCCTCCTCCTCCTCCTCCTCCTCTCCTCCCCCTATCTCTCTGTGCACCAGTCTCATCCTCAGTTCCTTCCATGTGATTGGATACTCTGGGCCACCTGCAGGAGTGTGCAGGTGTGTGTGTCTGTGTCATATCTGTGATCTCTAGAGAACTAAATAAAGGGTGAGGGGGAGAGGAGAGGAGTAGAAGAGTGTAGTAGGGAGAGAGAAAGCAAGGGAAGAGAGTGAGAGCAAAAGAGGACGGCTATATTAGCATGCAGGAGGGACCGACCACCTGCGTCAGGCACCGGTCATCGCCGCAGTAACGCGCCACACAATCAGGGAAATGTTTTCCTAGTGCGATGGATACGTGTGGTCGTCACTCCTCTTTCTGATTTACGCTCCTTTCCTCTGTTCTCCTCCCCTCCTGCGCCAACACAGCACTGAGGGACAGGGGGGGGCGGGATGGAAGGAGAGGGTTAGAAAGAGGTGTGGGGGAGAGGGGCATGGAGAGAGGGAGGGAGGGAGGGAGGGAGGGAGGGAGGGAGGGAGGGAGGGAGGGAGGGAGGGAGGGAGGGAGGGAGGGAGGGAGGGAGGGAGGGAGGGAGGGAGGGAGGGAGGGAGGGAGGAGTTCTCTTGGCTGCTGGCGTTGTGGTCGATGTGACATGAAGTATGGTTAGCAGTTGCCGTAGCTTCTCCTCAGAGACACTCTGTCCCTCTCTCGCAGGGACAATAATTTACACTCCTGGGCGGCTGGCAGGGGTGGCAGAAGGGTGGAGAAGACACATAAACAGAATGAAGAACCACCAAACCCAGCACCATGATGACTCTTAGAGGTCATTAGAAGAAGAGATTTATACTTCCTCCTGTTGCTCCTACTGTGTGTGGAGCTGGGTAGAGGCAGGGGTGGGCAGGGCTGGGTAAAGGTAGGGCTGGGCTGGGCTGGGTAGAGGCAGGGCTGGGCAGAGGCAGGGCTGGGCTGGGCTGGGTAGAGGCGGGGCTGGGCTGGGCAGAGGCAGGGCTGAGCTGGGCTTGGCTGGGTAGAGGCAGGGCTGGGCTGGGTAGAGGCAGGGCTGGGCTGGACTGGGTAGAGGCAGGGAGCTGAAGAATGGATGATGCAGGGATGAAATAGAGATAAAGGAGGATGAAAGGATGGTGAGAAGCTATCCTCTCCACCAGAAGATCTAGGAGCAATAAGCAATCTAGGAGACGTGTGATTAGAGCACATGGTTTATGACTCACAACAGCAACGTGTGTGTGTGTGTGTGTGCATGCACGTGTGTGTTTGTGTGTCGGCAACCTGGTACTGTAGGTAGCATTAGTCATCAGGGTCGATATTATGAGGCCTCCACTGTGGTTTAATCAAGGCTGGGATCCCAGAGGCCATACAAATGGGTTTATTGATGTGTTGTTGTTTCTTTGTTAGGGCATGTCGTTGGGTCATGTCGTGTTCATGTGTGTTTGTGTGGGTGTGTGTGGGGGGGGGTAGCAGAGAAGTCACAATATACAATGTCAGCCACATACACTCCAGACACATTATTTAAAATAGACAGACTAGAATAATGTTTTGAAAAACATAATTTTAATTAAAAGAGCAGCGACAATAATGGCTACTCAACATCGAAATAGCAGTTAAGAGACTTCATTCAATGTGTGTGTGTGTGTCTCTCTCTCTGGTCACTGTTTGTGTGGTGTGTGTGTGTGTGGGTGTGTGTTGCTGTTGGCTCTGTATTTGTCCCCTCTGGCTAGGTTGGAGTAGCTTTGTCCTTCCTGCACGCATGTGACCACACACACACACAAACACAGCCTCTCTGTGCTTTTGTGCTGCTATAAACCAAATCCACGTGGGCTGGAGTTGTGTACAGGATATAAATAATGCTGGTCCTACTTTGCTCCGGGCAGTAGAAGTGGCTTCCTCTTGAGGCCATGGTGTTGTGTCTGTTAGTCATCGTGTGGGGGCGCAGGGGGCGGGGGGGGGGGGATGTGTCTGTTAGTCATCGTGTGGGGGGCGGGGGGAGGGATGTGTCTGTTAGTCATCGTGTGGGGGGGCGGGGGGAGAGAAGTGTCCTTGAGCTCCTCTCTATCGAGGTCCCACACCTCCCTCAATCACACGGAACAATTATATCAAAGTATTTGAAGAGAATCGAGGTGCATTCGATTCGCTTCGCGGTTGACAGTTACAGGACTGATCCGTTGGTTGTGTTGCAGCGAGAGACGAATCAAGGGCACCCTGATGTCTGACAGTGTCAATGTTGGGGAAGCCTACGTCCTTTATTTGACTCCAAGTGTTTCAGGCAGAATAAACAAAAACAAAAGGCTTATGTGCAAGTCAACTTGATTATGGTTTAAACTTGTGATTTCACCTAGACTTTATTGTGGGTGACAGAGAGCGGTCTCTCCTCAGTCTGTCTCTCCCAGACAGTCTCCCTGTCCTCCAGGCAGTCTCTCTCTCTCCTCCAGGCAGTCTCTCTCTCCCAGACAGTACTTCTGATTGTGAACTCTGTCCCCCTCATCCTCTCTCCTCCTCTTGTCCTCCTCTCTCCTCCACCTCTCCTGCCGTCATGCTCTTCCCGTTATTGGGTCAGTGATGCTGAGTGATGTACGGCCTGGTTCTCTCGCTGGTTTAAACAGGTTCCTGAGACTGCAAAGAAGCTTGGTGCCTCCAGAGCCCTGTCTGAACCTGAACCTGAACCTGCCCTGTCAGAACCTGAACCTGCTCAGTCTGAATCTGAACCTGCTCAGTCTGAACCTGAAACTGCTCAGTCTGAACCTGAACCTGCTATGTGAGAACCTGAACCTGCTCAGTCTAAACCTGAACCTGCTCAGTCTGAACCTGAACCTGCTCAGTCTGAACCTGAACCTGCTCAGTCAGAATCTGAACCTGCTCATTCTAAACCTGAACCTGCTCAGTCTGAACCTGAACCTGCCAAGACACTCTGCTTCCCTGGTTGGCTGTTTGCAGCTCTGTCCTCAGTAATGCAGCTGTCATGAGCACAGTGCAGAACACCTGCACAGGTCAGGCGTTACTCAGTTCACTGATTTATTCACTTTATTTATTATCTTGGACCTATTTATTAACCTGAACCTGCTCATTCTAAACCTGAACCTGCTCAGTCTGAACCTGAACCTGCTATGTGAGAACCTGAACCTGCTCAGTCTAAACCTGAACCTGCTCATTCTAAACCTGAACCTGCTCAGTCTGAACCTGAACCTGCCAAGACACTCTGCTTCCCTGGTTGGCTGTTTGCAGCTCTGTCCTCAGTAATGCAGCTGTCATGAGCACAGTGCAGAACACCTGCACAGGTCAGGCGTTACTCAGTTCACTGATTTATTCACTTTATTTATTATCTTGGTTTGTCTCCTGGACCGAGTTCAACTGCCTCACCAAGTTTAGTTTAGCATGTTGACTGTGTTCATGGTTATGTACTGTATGAGCTAGGCATTATTCTGCTGTGTGGGACGATCTGATGTGTGAGACAGAGAGAACGAGCCTGTTAACTCCATGTGTGATGTCATGCTGTATCTCAGGCATGTCCTGGAGAACCGAGGGCTTACTAATTAGCATGGCTAATCATGGGATTCTGGGCTATAAGCCAAGAGTAATTATTAAATATTACGACGGCAAATAGTAGTGTACCAGTGTTGACTGTGTTGTTATCTTGTGGTTTGTCTTTCTTTCTCTCCCTCCTCTCTCTCCTCTTTCTTTTTCATTCTTTCTTGTGTTGTCTTTCTCTTTCCTTCTGTCCCTCTCTCTCTCTCTCTCTCTCTCTCTCTCTCTCTCTCTCTCTCTCTCTCTCCCTCCATCCCTTCTGTCCCTCTCTCTCTCTCTCTCTCTCTCTCTCTCTCTCTCTCTCTCTCTCTCTCCATCCCTTCTGTCCCTCTCTCTCTCTCTCTCTCTCTCCATCCCTCCATCCCTTCTGTCCCTCTTTCACCTCGTCACGGTCTTCCTGCCAGAGAACTCTTGGCTGTCAACCCACCATCTCAGTATCTTAATAAATTGGCTTTGTTCAGCCATTGAAGAAGAAGAAAGTGCTTTAAAATTATGTTTCCTTTTTGGCAGTAGCGTAGAATTGGCCCCTCAGCAGTGGGCTGTGCGGAGGAAGTATTCATCTCTGAAATAGGTTATTTAAGTCCTCAGTCTTACCCATGATACATTGCGGCAGTTGCTGGTGAATGATTGAGAGAGCTCCGAGGACAGCTGAACTTCTCCACTGTTGAGAATACTAATGCAAAAATAATATACAATAAGTTTTGTTCATATGTTCATATACATATTTCGTTTTTTTTTTTATTCTCTTCAAATCCTGGTTCTCGGAATCGATGAAATGTAACAGCTGCCGTGTCTCTCGCTCCCAGCAAGCCACTCTAAGGTTGAACACTGGCTGCCCTCACTGGCCCACACCACTAACCACCTTTTTCTAAACACCATTCTAGCCTGCAACGCCACCGAAAAGCTAGCTGAGCTGTAGCGTGGCTGGTCTCTATTTAGACTGAGGAGTAACTCTGTCCACAGAAGCTGCGTTCATCACAAGTCGACTGCAGACACGGCGAGCCAGTCTGAAGGAGCCCTCTACGCGTCTTCATTAGTGCTTATGTAACATCGCAGCAGCATTAGTATTCACCACCACACCTGGACTCTGACTCACAACAGGCAGGAGGCTGGAGCACATACACTCTCTACCCCACACCCTCTCTCTCTACCCCACACCCTCCCTCAACACTCTCTCTCTCTCTCTCTCTCTCTCTCTCTCTCTCTCTCTCTCTCTCTCTACCCCACACCCTCCCTCAACACTCTCTCTCTCTCTCTCTCTCTCTCTCTCTCTCTCTCTCTCTCTCTCTCTCTACCCCACACCCTCCCTCAACACTCTCTCTCTCTCTCTCTCTCTCTCTCTCTACCCCACACCCTCCCTCAACACTCTCTCTCTCTCTCTCTCTCTCTCTCTCTCTCTCTCTCTCTACCCCACACCCTCCCTCAACACTCTCTCTCTCTCTCTCTCTCTCTCTCTCTCTACCTCACACCCTCCCTCAACACTAAAAGACAGAGACAGAGAGACAAAGACAGAGAGAAAGACAGAGAGAGAGACAGAGACAGACAGGGAGGGAGGAAGACAGTGAGGGAGAGAGAGATGGGTGGAGCGTATTGTCTTACTATGAATTCATCACTCTGGGTGATATCCATCCTTCTATCCTACCACTTAGAAAAATTGATTCAAGCACTTGTATTGATGTGTGGGCCTTTACAACAGTGGTCCAATATGACCCGTACGTTATCTTTAATCCACTACGTACATTAAGGAGAGACAGATGGAACGCAGCCTGTCAGGTGAGAGACAAACTAACATGGCGCTGAACATCTCGACCTCCCCTCACCAATCAGTAAATGACACACACAATATAAGGTGTATCCAAGCTAGTAGCCCTCTCTGTCCTAGTGGTTCTAGTGACAGGTTTCTCTCTTTGTCCCAGTGGTTCAGAAAGCCCAGAAATAGTCATCTTTTCAGTCAGACATGGGGAGGAATTACAGAGAGGAGAGAGAGAGAGAGAGAGAGAGAGAGAGAGAGAGAGAGAGAGAGAGAGAGAGAGAGAGAGAGAGAGAGAGAGAGAGAGAGAGAGAGAGAGAGAGAGAGAGAGAGAGAGAGAGAGAGAGAGAGAGAGAGAGAGAGAGAGAGAGAGAGAGAGAGAGAGAGAGAGAGAGAGAGAGAGAGAGAGAGAGAGAGAGAGAGAGAGAGAGAGAGAGAGAGAGAGAGAGGGTACAAGGAGAATGTCACTGTAGTCACAGTGAAATCAGATCAACCTATTAGATTGTGGATGCATGTGTATAGAAAACAATCCACATGCAGTTAGTTGATGACAACTGACATTACTGTTCTTTCCCGGCTCCACCTGCATCAGCGTCTAATGGAGTTTGCTGTCATGTTCAGGTTCTGATTTGATATTCATGATTGGAGGCTTGATGCCTCTCAGGGTTGTCAGGATGTTCCCATCCCAGAACTGTGTTTGTTTTCATTTGAGCTCGTCGGCACCGCGGCGGGGTGACAAGGGGCCGAACAGCAGCTTCACTTCCCCAGGACTCTCACAGCATAATGCATTCTTTAAGAGGAGAATCTAAAATCCATCTGTTCTCTTCTGTTAATGCGATGGAGAGTTGCCAAGCGGAAGGTTTGTGTTGGACCCTCTGGTACACACTAATGCTTGGCCAGATTTTTCTATCGTGTTCAATGTTCAAGGCCAGTGTACTCTGGTTTGAAAAGTTAATTAAATACAGTGATGCACTTTCCTCACTCAAGAACAGCTTTACTTGCAGCTACGCTGGTCAGAACCAACAGGGATATTTTCGGTCTTGTGCGTGCGTTAAGCATCAGTTGCATTTCGCACACTGGGCCACAGTAGAGGGCATTTAATCATGTTCTATCTACTGCAGGGGTATCCATCCAGGGACACCTTAGCAGCGTTTTTCTCGAACATGGGGGGCACCGAGGGGGGCCATCGACGGCCCCCCAAATCCACCCTAAAGTGTAGCTTTAGTGCCAGCAGAGTGTGCAGGTTGGATGGAAGAGAGTGTAAAGGCTTGTGTCCGCGTGGCAGCTCTGAGGAGAGACATCTCCGCTGCTAACAAACCAGAGGCTGTCTGCTTACCACTTTCAGACATATTACTGAATTATGAATGGCCCTGTCTCATTTATTTATCCTGAATTCAGCTGCGATTAAACTGCTGCCATGCCGCTTGGTTGATAAAGGCTTCCATTGGTTCAGTGTCAACCTCTAACTGATGATCGTCTCAGACTGACAGGCTGATAACTGGTCTGTCTTTCTTTCTGCCTGTCTGTCCCTCCCCCAGGTCCAGTAGCGGTGATCAGTGGCGAGGAGGACTCGGCCAGCCCGCTCCACCACGTCAACCACGGCATCATCAGCCCGTGCACGCTGGAGGCTGGCGCGGACGCCGTGGTCATCGGGATGACGCGCATCCCTGTCATCGAGAACCCCCAGTACTTCAGACACGGACACACCTGCAACAAGCCTGCTACCTGTGAGTCCTACAGAACACACACCTGGACACACACCTGGACACACACCTGGACACACACCTGCTACCTGTGAGTCCTACAGAACACACACGGACACACACCTGGACACACACCTGGACACACACCTGGACACACACCTGCTACCTGTGAGTCCTACAGAACACACACGGACACACACCTGGACACACACCTGGACACACACCTGGACACACACCTGGACACACACCTGGACACACACCTGGACACACACCTGCTACCTGTGAGTCCTACAGAACACAAACCTGCAAGAAGCGTGCTAATTGTGACTGCTATAGTGAGGGGAAGGAGAGGAAGAAATGTTTGGAGAGAAGAATCTTCTTCTTTTGAAGCCCCATCGCTCCTGCACCCTCCCCTGCACCCTCCCCTGATAGGCAGAGAAAGAGAGAGAGCAGCACATAATAGGCTGCTCCTCTCCATTACCCCCCCCCCCCTCCTGCTCATAATGAACTGGGTCTTACGTTAGACTGTCCCAGAGTGGAGTATTGATTAAAGGCCTGTGAGATCTCTGTGATGCTCCTGCTAAACCAGGGCCGTTCTGCTGAGTGGATGGGGGAGAGAAACTGGGCCGGGGCAGGTAATCACATAAAATCACATTGAGTTTTTTCAAATGTTTCGGCGTAAGGTGTTAAGTAAGTGGGTAGTTTGATGGATTTCAGATGTGAGTGTTTGTGTGTGTGAGTGGGTAGTTGTTGATGGATTTCAGTTGTGTGTTTTAAGTGTTGAGTTTATGTGCCATTTGTTACAAGTACAGGTGCTTGGTAGTTCTTGGTTCTGCTCCTGTCAGCTCAAGGGAGGGGGGGCTGTTAGTGGGGCGAGGGATGGTGTGTGTGTTTCTTTAAGCCTCTCTTTAAGACTTCCCAGAAAACCCTACTCTCTTCATTTGTCCTTGTAGACTGTTAAACCATCTAAAAAGATTTATTCACACTATCAATGGGCAGAGAAATAAACTGTCTTTTATCCACATGCCCACACACACACAAACACACTTGCCCGTACGCACACACACACACACACACACACACAGCTCTGCTTCCTATAAGTCAACCAGGAAAAACAAACAATTTATCTTGAACACACACACACATCCACCCATCCACACACACATTCACACACACACACATGCATACAGGCTAGGGCCTGGATGTGGTAATCAGCGTGTTTAGGAGCAAAAGGCAGCGTCTGGACCTCTCTACAGCTCTCAGCCCTGTCACTCATCTCAACAACAGAAGTGTAGATTGACTGCTAGAGAAATTAGAAGGACATGAAAGTATTTGTACTGAATATCGGTTTCCTGTTTTAAACGTGTGTGTGTGTTTGAAAACAGAAAACGGTTTGAGAACATTAGTATACCTACAGTTGAAAGGAGGGTGTTGCGTGCGCTCTGCTCTCTGTCTAGCTTTCAACACAAGCGTTTGTGTAGGGGTGGCTATGGCTCAGTGGTAGAGCATTCATCTGCAGATCAAGAGTTCACAAGTTCCATTCCGTCTCTGTATGTTCCTCAGGATCAAAGTGTTTGCCAGGAGAACAGTGTTGGTGTTAGTTTTCCCCTCAGTGCAGATCTGCTTCTGCAGGCTCTGAGGAGCGTGCAGATCAGACGCAGCGTGCGTCCGTGTGTCTGTCCTCAGGCGCCAAGCTGGAGCTGCTCTGGGTTCAGAGGGCAGCCAGTCAGCCTGTGATGAGATGAGAACCTGGCGGGAAAACAGGGCGTAATGGTAACGGTCTGGGGTCACGAGGCGGCGCTGTCATAATTGGAGAGAGGGTCGTCCTGTTGTTTCTGTCCTCGGTGGTCGGCGGCCAAGGGGGCGGGGAAACAGGTCTCCATGGCAACTGTTACATTTCCCATGGTGATTCTATCCGAACGAGTGGTTTTGAGAGCGTTTGAACTCGGAATGGACTGAAATGTGGTTGCCAGAATGTTTAACATCTGGGAGTCAGTCACACACTAATTAGGAAGCAGACTGAGTGTTCATAACTCCTGCTGTGTGTGTGTGTGTGACATGCAGCGAGACACACATACATGCACACACTTTTAACTGTGAGTAACTACAGCCCATCATGGTGCAGCTTACTCAGCCATGTAGTAACTACACACTGCTTTCTGCTGCTGCTCCTGGCTGTAAACATTCTCCTGGCTGTAAACATTCTCCTGGATGTAAACATTCTCCTGGTTGTAAACATTCTCCTGGCTGTAAACATTCTCCTGGTTGTAAACATTCTCCTGGTTGTAAACATTCTCCTGGTTGTAAACATTCTCCTGATTGTAAACATTCTCCTGGCTGTAAACATTCTCCTGGATGTAAACATTCTCCTGGTTGTAAACATTCTCCTGGTTGTAAACATTCTCCTGGTTGTAAACATTCTCCTCCTCCTGGTTGTAAACATTCTCCTGGTTGTAAACATTCTCCTGGTTGTAAACATTCTCCTGGATGTAAACATTCCCTGGATGTAAACATTCTCCTGGTTGTAAACATTCTCCTCCTCCTGGTTGTAAACATTCTCCTGGTTGTAAACATTCTCCTGGTTGTAAACATTCTCCTGGATGTAAACATTCCCTGGATGTAAACATTCTCCTGGTTGTAAACATTCTCCTCCTCCTGGTTGTGGTCCTGCAGACGTCCAGCACATCAAGCGTCGTGACATAATCCTGAAGCGGGAGCTGGGAGAGGGGGCCTTTGGGAAGGTCTTCCTGGCTGAGTGCTATAACCTGAGCCCAACCAAGGACAAGATGCTGGTGGCTGTCAAGGTAAGGGAGAGAGACCTCCTGCCCTCCTCTTTACCGCTCCTCTCTTTCTCCTTCCCTCTCTCCTCTTTGGCTCCCCTCTCTTCTATCCCTCCTCTCCTCCCCCCTCGTTTCTCCTCCCCTCGTTTCACCTCCCCTCATGTCTGCCACTGCAGCCTGGCTGGGGGGGATGTTGGTGAGACAGATAGGGCCTCCATTACCCATGGCCCCCCAGGGCCACCCTGTGCCCTCTGGAGTCTCGAGTTACACCAGACATGGACACCCAGGTCAGGGCCCCTGCCCGGATCCCCACCCAACTCATGTCAACCTGATCCTGGGTTGTGTGTGGGGGTTGTAGGGCGCCCAGGCCCAGACGTCTGGATCTCTGGGAGAGGCTTAGCTGGATCGATGAAGCGGAGCGAGGACTGGGTCTGGATCAATAATGATACTAATGATTGTTGGGGTCAACATGTGGAGCATGTTCACTGGAGCTAGTCTCAGTGGGTCACACTGACACTGACAGCACATCCTTCCCTCCTTCCCTCCTTCCCTCCTTCCCTCCTTCCCTCCTTCCCTCCTTCCCTCCTTCCCTCCCTCCCTCCCTCCCTTTCTCCCTCCCTCCCTCCTTCCCTCCCTCCCCTTTCGCTCTCGCTCCCTCTTTCTCACCAGCCTCTCAGGGGTGAGTGGTTTGCTCTGAATGTCATAACTCACTAGCAGGTTGAGCTGACACAACAATGACTGCCTTCCTCTTTTCTCCTGTCCTTCTCTCCCTCTCTCCCTCCTTCTCTCTCCTCTCTCCTCTCTTCTTTCTCTCATCCTGTCTCCTTTCAGCTCTCTCATTCTCTCTCACAAATTCACACAAACGCACTCTCATGTGCATGAGTGTGACATTAAACAAATCCTCAGAGCGGATTACACATAAAGGCCTTGTCCATTGGTGAGATTTGAGATGAATCTGTCAAATGGATTAAATAATAACAAACTAATTATTCAGTGATTAGCAGGCTGTAGTGTCACATGTTTGATACTGTGTTCATCCCACGCAAGCGCTTTCACTCTCTGGCTTGTTAGAGCGTGGAGGTGATTGCTGGCTTTTATAGACCCCTCCCTTGGGACTGGCTGCATTGTCCTGCTTAAACCCTCCAGTTCAGAGTCAACCAGCAGCCCACTCTCTAACGACATGGAGGAGAAAACCTTTTAAATGTTAAACTAATCGATACATGTGCACCAAAATCAATAGCCATCTTTAAAGGAGTCCCCGCAAAACCACACACACTGTATACACACATAAACCACAAAACCACAGAAAAACTATCTAAAAACACAGAGCTCATCAATAAAAGTACCTGAAATCACAATGTCACCTGAGCTGTGGCGGTGCAAACACGTCTCATGAAGAACAGGTAATGAAATGTCAGAAGGCTTATAGGACACCTTAACATCTTAACAAAGTCAATGACCTGGTGATTGTCTGGCTGGGTGTGCTGCTGGTTGCAGGGTCATTCTGACATCCTGTCAGAAGTGCCTCTTCTGTGGGTTTGCTTCTCCTGAATGACGGGAGCAGGGACTGTGACCGTGCTGTTCCTTATCTAGCCTCCGAACACATCCAGGGTCCCGAAAATCTCATGCTTTTGATATCAAATGTTACCTGTACTTCCCATTTTACAAGCACGGCTTTGAGAGCTTCACAGATGCCCACATATCGGCACATATAACCCCAAACTCTCAAATCCATCTCCTCCATTTGATTGGGCGTGATGTGATCTGTGGTATCTCAGTGTGAGGATAAGAACTCTGTTATCAGACAGCCTGCCACTCATTCCCTGTTTGCGGGTGTAGAGCTGGTGTTCTCTGAACTGGTGTTCTCTGAACTGGTGTTCTCTGAGCTGGTGTTCTCTGAACTGGTGTTCTCTGAATTGGTGCTACCTCCACAGTGAAATCACTCTGCTGCACCGTGTACCTCATGAACAAGTTCAGACCCTCCGTAATGCCTCCCTCTCTACCGAGCCCCCCTAACGAGCCCCTCTTCCGAGCCCATCTAACGAGCCCCTCTAATGAGCCCCTCTAACGAGCCCCTCTACCAAGCCCTTCTAACGAGCCCCTCTAACGAGCCCCTCTACTGAGCCCCTCTAACGAGCCCCTCTAACGAGCCCCTCTACCAAGCCCTTCTAAAGAACCCTTCTAACGAGCCCCTCTAACGAGCCCCTCTAACGAGCCCCTCTAACGAGCCCCTCTAAAGAGCCCTTCTAACGAGCCCCTCTAACGAGCCCCTCTAACGAGCCCCTCTACTGAGCCCCTCTAAAGAGCCCTTCTAACGAGCCCCTATAACGAGCCCCTCTAACGAACCCCTCTACTGAGCCCCTCTAAAGAGCCCCTCTACTGAGCCCCTCTAACGAGCCCCTCTAACGAGCCCCTCTACTGAGCCACTCTAACGAGCCCTTCCTTTACCTCCAGACCCTGAAGGACCCCACCCTGGCGGCCAGGAAGGACTTCCAGAGGGAGGCGGAGCTCCTCACCAACCTGCAGCACGAGCACATCGTCAAGTTCTACGGCGTGTGTGTGGACGGAGACCCGCTCATCATGGTGTTTGAGTACATGAAGCACGGAGACCTCAACAAGTTCCTGAGGTAAGGAGGTCCCGGGAAGGAGCTGGTGGGCCTTGTGGGGGGGGGGGGGGGGGGGTATAGCTCGGTGGTAGAGCATTGTCTGCCAATCAAGAGGTCTAAGGTTCAAATTCCCCCTCTGAAAAAAGCTAAAAGAATACATTGTGTGTTATCAATGCCCAGTAGTTTGTTTGTGTGTTTTCAGGGAGGCTCATAGTCCCTTTGTAATTTCCTACATGCAAGTTCCTCCCAGACACTCTATATAAACACACCGAATCCTCAGTGATGGATGACTGTGTTTGAGAGAAGATGCCTTTCAGAAATGAGGAAACTGTTTGACTTGTTCCTCTCTAACCTAGTGTAAACATCCCCTGTCCCCGCTGCATGAACACACACACACACACACAGAGATGTAACCCTGCACTTCTAACCCACTCTGCTGTCACACTTTATTTTGTGTTGACAAAGGAAACTGTGTCAAGAATGCAAATGAGATGGATTATCTCTGTCATGATTGGATGTTATTGAATCCCAGGATGCTTTGGGGTGGTAGGGAACATTGGTTTTGCGGAGCGAGGCAGAGCTGACAGACGTCCCTGCTTGTAGCGCCCATGCAAATTTCATGACAGTAATTGCGTTTTCATTAATGTGTTGGCATCAATTCATGCTGAGATCTCATTCGGTTTGCACCCAGTGCCCCTAGCACAATGATGACAACGTTGAACTTCCTCTATCAATTAAGCCTCGTCGTGAAATTCATTGGACCAGATGTCTGGTCAGCCAAAGCTTCAAACATATTTTATTACATGACTGTTGCCTCTCTCTGCCTTGATATGCACCGCTCTGCCACACACATGAATTGATAGAGTCAAAGAACGATCTGTAATTACATGATATTGTTATGACATGGCAATTAAGGGTTTCCTGTGTTTGGCCTAATTATAGCACAATTTCAGAGCTATGAGACCTGAATACGGTTAAGTGCCTCATGAATATTTGAATGGTTCTTGTTTCTCATATACCATGAACTTAAGGCCTGATTGGTCATTGTATTTCCCTTACAACATGCACCCACGTCCTGATTGGTTCTTTACCCCATTGTCCCTCCCCTAGAGCCCACGGGCCAGACGCCATGATCCTGGTTGACGGACAGCCCCTGCAGACCAATGGGGAGCTGGGCCTGTCGCAGATGCTGCACATTGCTAGCCAGATCGCGGCAGGGATGATGTACCTGTCGTCCCAGCACTTTGTGCACAGAGACCTGGCCACCAGGAACTGTCTGGTGGGGAACGGCCTGCTGGTGAAGATCGGAGACTTTGGGATGTCCAGGGACATCTACAGCACGGACTACTACCGGGTGAGGAGCTACACTGTAAGCTACCTCCGTCACTAGGGTGGGGAGGGGATGGTTGCTAGCGTGTGGATTGGATGGTTGTTAGGGTGAGGATGGGATGGTTGCTAGGGTCAGACGCTACAGAGTGAGCTTCCTTCGTCGCTAGGATGGTGAGGGTTACTAGGGTGGGGGTGGTTACTAGGGTGGGGGTGGTTACTAGGGTGGGGGTGGTTGCTACTGATTGATCTGTAGCTGGGGATGGAAGGGTTCTAGGTGTGTGTCAGGTGAAGGTAGGGGTGTAATTTGGACTCCTCCTACCTCACCTCTCAGCACAGCGTGAGAGGGGATCCCTGTGGCTCCAACACAGAGGAGGAACAGTAGACTGAGTCAGCCCGAGTCATCACAGGGTTGTTTGGAGTCATCTGGATGCTCAGTGTGCAGATCAGGTCTCCAGGTGGAGGGTGTGTTGCCTGAGCAGATAGCATGACTTTGGCAGGCCAGGCTGCCATTACACAGACATCATCACCGTATCCCAGGGGGGCTTGCTATTCCGTAATTACCGTAGTGGGAAATGCATTACAGTACATTTGCAGTAAATGTCAAATACTCCATTGAGCCTCATCCTGCTTAATGCATTCCGTGGTCTGTCTCCTCTTAACGACCGTTACTAAGGTCTGATTGCTCTTTGCAACAAGCAGTTCAGTAAAGACCTGTATCAGTTAAGAGGCAGGGCTACCAGCAAGAGACGCAACCCAGGCACCCAAGAGGATGGAGGAAGTCCAGATGACATTTGCAATAAAAACAGTTCAGTTTTGTTGTCCGACTGTTGGCTTGGATAGTGACTACCTAACTTTATTATGTCTGAAACTTCCTGTCTTACTGACTTCCTTTCTGACTACACGTTTCCTGTTTGGACATGTGGGGTATAGAGGGGACCCAAAAGGAAGAAAACAGAACAGTCCTTTGTTCTCAAACACAGTGAGCTATTCCTGTTAATGTAAACTGGGGGACGGGGTTCTGGTTCTGTTGGACAACATCCTCTCCGTATCCTCGTCCGGGGTGAAGGTACAGCCACTCTGCCCCAGCACGCGGCCCAGGGGCCCTGGCTACCCTGAACCCCTTCCCTGGAACCTGGAGATCACAACTCAGGGCCCGGAACTCATTTCGCTGACACTGCCCACACATGGAGGTGGGGCCTGGTTTCCCTGCTTGGAGCCCCAGGATGAGGGCCTGTTTGTGGGCTCCGCCGCCACAGAAGGAGCCTGGAAGAGCAGCACCTTGAGAGTCATCAGTCTTCATCTGTTGAGGACAGACCAGAGAGGAGGCTCCTGATGACAGCCAGCGCATCACCTGTCTGCTGGGATAGTTGATCACTTAACAATCCTTGCACTGAAAGCATGTACAATCTCATGGAAATGTTCATCTTCAACGACGTTTAAACAGCTGAACGCTTCAGAAGCCGAGCCAGCAGGTTTGAGGTCATAATCTTGATGGAGGATGTGAGTGTTCTCGTCCCATTTCACAGGTAATGGGATCATAGTTTAGGCTGTGTAATAGACTAACGTCAAAGGAAAAATACCAAGTTGGGAATGCAAGGAGACTCTCCATTGATATTGGACTTTGAAACGCTGTTGTTCCACTCTGAGCAGTGCACTGGAGTCCAAAGACATGCTGTTCTTGCCATGCCATTTTCTGTGTTCCATTACCTTCAGAGATGTCATACCTTTGCTGATGAACAGGAAGCACACAGGAAGAGGGTGACATGCAGTGCTTTCAGAGAACACTCTGGACCATCTGTCCAGAGAGATGGAGAGCTGTTACACGTCTCATTCATCTGTTAAGACGGGACTGGTCTAAGATTCACTGAGGTCTCCTTTCTCTTTCTCTCCTACGGTCCTCCCTCTTTATTTCTCCCCTCTTTCCTCCCTCCTCCCCCCCCCGACTCCTCCTCCTTTCCTCCTCTAGGTCGGAGGTCACACCATGCTGCCCATACGCTGGATGCCTCCTGAGAGCATCATGTACAGGAAGTTCACCACAGAGAGCGATGTGTGGAGCTTCGGGGTGATTCTCTGGGAAATCTTCACCTACGGCAAACAGCCCTGGTTCCAGCTGGCCAATAACGAGGTATGCACCCTTCACCCCTTTAACCTTTATTAAACCAGGTCAATTAAGGACCTGTGGCAAATCTTTACGTTAAAGGCAGGGTAGGTAATGTTGGTAGGTAACTTTTTCCCTTTTTTTTCCACACACAACATAACACAAAGCACTTTTTTATTTGTTATTATTGTTTCAGCTTTCAACTTTTTACTTGAAACTTTTTATTTTTATTTCAACCTTTATAAACTATGTTTTTTCCTACGGATCAGTGTTTTTTCGTAGTTATTGCTGACTAACATAGAGCACCTGCAAAACTACCCACTGCATCAAAACTCATTTTATGTTGTACAAGATGTACCTTTTCTCACGCGGTGAATATTAAGTAAACGGCTGATGTACGGGGTGAGTTGACAGGTCGATCCTGTCACACAGCGTGTAGGAAGAGTTTGCTTCAGGCATATTCAACCCACAACAACTGATCAATATCAAGAACGTTCATACAGTATAATCAATACAACCCCCGTCCTCTGTACAAACGCCTCAGCTTTGTAGGAAGCCCAGTGTGGAGACAGACTGCATGGGTTCAACGCTGTTAAACTGTTAGTTGCCATGGTGTCCTTGTTGTGTTTTTGAGTTTCCTGCACAAACTCAACTGTGTGACCTTGGCTTTGCTCCCATGTAATTACAGTTTAGCATTCATTATTCCCCGCAGTTTCTGGGTGCCAGCCACGCAAGACTCTGTCAGAGAAATGCTTGCTATGTCGATGTTGTCGACTATATTACTGTAAATAAGGCTCTTGATGATGGACCACAGTGTTATATGTCTCTCTCTCTCTCCTCCCCCCCAGGTGATAGAGTGTATTACCCAAGGCCGTGTGCTGGAGAGACCCCGCGTGTGTCCTAAGGAGGTGTATGACATGATGCTAGGCTGCTGGCTGAGGGAGCCCCAGCAGAGGCTAAACATCAAGGACATACAGAAAATACTCTTCGCCTTGAGCAAAGCTACGCCAGTCTATCTGGACATCCTCGGCTAGCCGCCAGCCTGGCTGAAGGCACGCTAGCCTGTTAGCGTGCTAGGGTGTTAGCAGGCTAGGGCGTTAGCACGCTAGCCCATCAGCGAGCAAGCCTGTTAGCAGATTAGCCTGTTGGTCTGCTAGCCTGTTAGCACGCTAGCCTGTTGGCTTGCTAGCCTGTTAGCCGCTAGCCTGTGAGTATGCTAGCGTGTGAGCTCGCTAGCTTGTTAGCGTGCTAGCCTGTGGGGTTGTCTGTCAATTTCCTCTTGTCTATCTCTATCCCCAACGGATACACAAAGCAACCCAGGAATACTACAAACAAAAACAGAACTGCTTTATTGTCAAACACCCACTGTACAATATAGGGATTGACTTAAGTGCCTGCTACTCCTTTCAATACACTGGATAACAGTCTTTAAAAAAGTACTTTTACATTTTGTTTACCTGCATTTAAAACGGTACAATTCCTGGATACTGTACGAAGAGAACAACCTTCTTTTTGCCTACAGAAAAAAATACAGAAAAAAAACTGATGACAAAATATTTAGAAAATGCATTTAAAAAAATCACAAAAAAATATAATCCCAGAGAAAAAGATGAAATCCCTGGACTGAGTTTGGTTTTGGTGACATACAGCTTGACAGAAAATCAAACTACCCAGGTGATTTAGTTTTTCTTTTTATAAATATATATATTCTATATATTTTTTAATTTATTTTTATTTTCCGAGTGTGGATTCCTGTTATGTTTCTCACTAAGGATACTGTACATGCTCCACTGAAAGTGGCATTTATTGACAAGACAGTGGGTTGGCAGACAGACTTTTGGGGGAAAAGCCTTACTGCACTCGGATTGGCTGGATCTTCACCCTGACTAAGGATGCTTTTGGCTAAGGAACAGGGACAACTTCCCAGCAAGAATTCCGAAGAGCAGGAAGTGACGTTGATGACCATCCTAATTTAAAAATGAATGTATATACTGTAAATCTGTATGTCACAAGATATGTTAACTTATTTCATTTCCGAATTAGATGGTTTTTAGTTTTGATGTTGTGTTCTGTTGAGTGAATCCGATAGGTATTTTGATCATCTCTTTTTTTTTTTTTACTTTTCTATTCTTCACCTGATCATAGCGTGTATGTTATTCCAATGATTAATTAATGAATTGCATCTATTTTATTTAGATTCATCAGCCTTTTTTGACATGATGTGATAAAAATGTAACATTGAGAGTCAGGATTGTAGGTGGATAGACAGAGATGTCAACTCTTTGGGTACAGTCCTTGTGTCTTGTGCTTTGCCAGCTTACATAAACAGAAAGCCTACTGTATGGTGTTATTATAGCCATCCCACACATATAGCCTTCTGTCTTCATCTTCATTACATGGTAATACTCTTAGTTCATCTTCCCTCCAAACCCCATGCCCTCCATTATCCAGCCCCATGCAAAGAGCTATTCCATTTAGCATTATTATTATTCTTCCTGTTGTTGCTGGCTGTCAGTGATTGTGTCCCGATCCCCACGCCTCTATGACATCATGGTGGACCCCCCCCCTTTCGCCCAGATTGTCTGCTTCACTCTGACGTGTTTCTTCTCACACTTGACTCATTCAGGGTTTGGTTGCCATAGGTGACAACTCTATCCACTGATCCCACAAGTCCCTAGTTTTGCGACGTCGTTTCAACCTCGATGTATTCAACCATGCTGACAGCCGATGGTCTCGCTCTGACGGCCACGCTGGTTGTGCTGCACACCTCCCTTCAGCCAGGGTCTGCCTCCTGTCTCCCAGCCCCCTCGTGCCGTGCTGCATGTCAAAAGCACCGACAAACAGCCACCCACAGAATGTTTCCCCTGACAAGAGAGACGCTGCGGCAGGTGAACCTGACTTTATCTTTTTCCGTACAGCTGTGTACCGGTGTTAAACCGCCCCACACTTGGCAAGACTTAGACAGGTGAATTATTCAGTAAGTGTGATAGAACGATGGGAAGGGGGGGGGGGGGGGGCGGTGGCTTATGGAGGAGAACAGCAGTGATGACAAACACAGGCTGAGGCATTGTGGGAACATTTCCCTGTTTTTTTTTTTTTTGCTGAGTGAAGCAATCGGTTCAAGATTGTTTGTAAGCTCAGTGGCACGCAGATGATAAATCTATAAGCATCATAACTGGGTCTGAGATTCTGTTCTCTCACAACCCTTTAGTTCTTAACTGAGACATTGTATGTGTAGTCATCATATTTCATAACATTCTTGTTTATGTATAGAATAACTTGACTTATACAAAATGTCTTTTTAAACTGAAAAGTTCTGGTTAACTTTTAAAAGTGCTGTACTTGTAGCTCAAATTAAAAGTTCCTTCATCTTTGAACGGTGAGATTGCTTTGTCATTTGTACATCTTCAGAAGTAAGTCGTGCGTCAGCGACACCTCACCATGTAAAGTACCTTCTGATCGTAACATCTCAGAACACATTTCCTCTCCTCCTTAATCTCAGAATTCACATCTGAAGGGTTTTCAACATCTGACAGGTTTTCTGGAACATTGATACATTACATCTGTTCCTCTTCCTGTCTGTCTGTCTACCTGTTCTGTGACAGGGTCTGTGGTGTTCCTTTGTCTGTCTGTCTGTCTCTCCTTTGAGAGGTCTGTGGTGTTCCTCTGTCTGTCTGTCTGTCTATCCTTTGAGAGGTGTGTGGTGTTCCTCTGTCTGTCTGTCTGTCTGTCTGTCTGTCTATCCTTTGAGAGGTGTGTGGTGTTCCTCTTCCTGTCTGTCTGTCTGTCTGTCTGTCTGTCTGTCTGTCTGTCTGTCTGTCTGTCTGTCTGTCTCTCCTTTGAGAGGTGTGTGGTGTTCCTCTGTCTGTCTGTCTGTCTGTCTGTCTCCCTCTCCTTTGAGAGGTGTGTGGTGTTCCTCTTCCTGTCTGTCTGTCTGTCTGTCTGTCTGTCTGTCTGTCTGTCTCCCTCTCCTTTGAGAGGTGTGTGGTGTTCAGGCATGCAGTGGATGTCCTCAGCTCTGACTTCTCCCTCCACCCAGCCATGTTTGTAGCTGCAGTAGAGTGATTCTCCTGGTAATGCTGCACCCACTCACCGTTCATCCCTCACTCTGTTCTCCATCCTGTCTCGCCCCTCTCTCCATTCTTCCCCACCTGGTGTCCCAGGTGCAAGGCTTACTCTAGTGGTGGGTTAGCATACAGGACTGGTGTGTTATTGTGTCTGTTCGATTACATACAGGATTGAAGTGTGTATGTTAGAGAGTGTGTTTGATTACATTCATGACTGTGGTGTGTGTTAGAAAGTGTGTGTGTATTAGATTACATACAGGACAGTGTTGTGTGTGAGAGTGTGTGTATTAGATTACATCCAGGACTGTGTTGTGTGGGTGTGTGTGTAGTAGATTACATACAGGACAGTGTTGTGTGTGAGAGTGTGTGTATTAGATTACATACAGGACTGTGTTGTGTGGGTGTGTGTGTAGTAGATTACATCCAGGACTGTGTTGTGTGTGAGAGAGTGTGTGTATTAGATTACATACAGGACAGTGTTGTGTGGGTGTGTGCTTGTTGACTACAGGAATACGGTGTAGAGCCTAGAGCTCTTTCTGACCAGTGGTGATGAAGGAGCTGAGGAAGAGGAAGGTTGCCATCTAACAGGATATGGCTGCTGGTCATGTGACTTCCCCCAGGTTTCAGGGGGCCTTGTCATTGGCTGCCTGAATCAAGCTGAGAGGCCAGAGAGATGGTCTGATTGACTAAGATTAGAGGGCGTGTGGAGAGACTCAATTTTATTCACTTCACTTGATCAATGCGCAATGACACTTGGAAGGTATACAAGAAAATGCTTGTGTGTGTGTGAGAGTGTGTGTGTATGTGTGAGAGACAGTGTTTGTGCTAGTGTGTGTCAACTGTGGGTATCGGAGTGGTGCTGTGCAGTCTCCCATACGCTGACACAGATAACAGATGAGTTACTGTTTCTAAACACAACGCAGGTGGATCTGGCTTCAGAAGAGAGGAATCACACCAAAGAGCCAGAGAAGGGGAGAAGAAGGAGGAGAACAGAGTAGAGGAGGAGAGACGAGGAGAATGAGGGAAGGGTTGAAAATAAATGTTTGTGTGTGTGTATGTGTGCACTTCTCTTATCGCTTACTAAATCACTTCTGGGTGAATAATTTTACTAAATTATTGAAGGCATGAATATCTAATGGTATTTTAGCATTTATGCTGCCGATAGCAACTCTGTCATCCCACGGCAACAACAGGTGCGTACAGTCACATTTCCTTCATCCTCTAAAATTCAGCGTTTTTAAACCACCTTCAAAGCTTTTGGTAGTATGTCCTCATGATCTGTTAGCTGTGTGCAGGACCACCCCATGCTGCTAGAACAGCCGCTCTCACAGACACACTGGATGGTGGATTTCTGCACAAGCATGTCTGGATGACACTCAGATAAATTGAATTCCTTGTCCCAGAACACAGGACACAGAGGAAGTGAAGTGTAAAACTGTAAAATGAAGAGAAAATGAGAAAATTCTGTCTGTTACAGTCATGCATAAACATTCAGAAGGAGAAAAGCAGGTCTGTTTACTGCTGAGAGAAACAGAGGGAGGAGAGAAGAGGGGAAGGAAAGGAGTGGGGAAGGAGAGAGAGAGTGGGAGAAGTGAGGACAGGAAGGAAGAGAGAGTGGGGGAGGAGAGGAGGGTGAGTGGGTGAGGAGAGGAGAGGAGGGTGGTTGGTTGAGGAGGAGACGAGGGTGAGTGGGTGGGTGTCTGAGGAGAGGAGGGTGAATGAGGTTAGGGATCAAATTGAGTGCAGTATTGAGACTTGAGATGGCCTGTCACCCCGGAGCAGTCTGCTTCACTGTCAGCAGTCTGCTTCACTGTCAGCAGTGTGACATTTAGATTAACCTTGGTGCTGCCCAACACCTCTGTAGAACCTCATCACAATGCCAACAGCATACCACACCCTCACAGCTCACACACCCTCACAGCTGACACACACTCACATCACACATGCTCACATCCAGACCTCTTATACCCACACAGCATGCTGAAGTCACACACCCGGAGTGCTCAACACTCCTGTACTCTCTCTCTCTCTCTCTCTCTCTCTCTCTCTCTCTCTCTCTCTTTGACTCTCTCTTTGTCTCTCGCTTTGTCTCCCTCCCCAACCTCCGACCCCTGACCTCCATCTCTCAGCGTTACCGTGGACATGGCTGGAATTTTAGTTGGCTTTCTCAGTCTCAGGTAAACACAGGTTCAATCTCAGGTAAACACAGGCTCATTCTCAGGTAAACACAGGCTCAGTCTCAGGTAAACACAGGCTCAATCTCAGGTAAACACAGGCTCAATCTCAGGTAAACACAGGCTCATTCTCAGGTAAACACAGGCTCAGTCTCAGGTAAACACAGGCTCATTCTCAGGTAAACACAGGCTCAATCTCAGGTAAACACAGGCTCATTCTCAGGTAAACACAGGCTCAATCTCAGGTAAACACAGGCTCATTCTCAGGTAAACACAGGCTCAATCTCAGGTAAACACAGGCTCAATCCCAGGTAAACACAGGCTCAGTCTCAGGTAAACACAGGCTCAGTCTCAGGTAAACACAGGCTCATTTTCAGGTAAACACAGGCTCAGTCTCTAGGTCCTCCAGGGAAGGGTCGGGTGTTTGGGTGTCTAACTTTAAATTCACTGACTGGAAAACTGTCTCCATGGATGTGTGTCCTCCATCTCTCCTTCCTCCATTTCTCCTTCCTCCATCTCTCCTTCCTCCATCTCTCCTTCCTCCACCTCTCCTTCCTCCATCTCTCCTTCTTCCATCTCTCCTTCCTCCACCTCTCCTTCCTCCATCTCTCCTTCCTCCATCTCTCCTTCCCTCCTTCCCTCCTCCATCCCCTTAACTGTCCATCTCATCCTCCATCTCCATCTTTCTTTCCCTTCTCCATCCTTCCATCTCACCCTCCTTCATCTCTCCTTCCCTCCTCCTTCCCTCTATCACTCCATCTTCCCAACCCCACTGTTCTGTCTCGCTGTTCTGCCTGGTCTGGGCGTGTGATTTATGTCTCAGTCAAAGAGGAACACAGAACACAGTTTGAACCTGTTTATCCAGCTGTGATAGAGACAACACACAGGCCCCTACCTCACCATACTTCATCCACACACACACACACGCCTCCCTTGCTCAGCTTGTATCCAGGATGTAGTTACAGGAGGCCCTGCCAGCACACCACAGGCATCAGGTGCTGGGAGGCCCTATGTGTGTAGGTGGGGCGGGGCGGGGCGGGGTGTGTGTGAGAGAGCGAGGTTTCAAAGTCTCTTTAATACAAAAAAATCGAAAATTCCACTGCCAGTTAAACAGAGCTAGTCTCTCTCTCTCTGTGATGTACCTGTTGATTCTGATAGATCTATAAAAAATGAACGCAATCCCTTGACATGGCAGGGGGTCTCCTTGCATACCTACCACCTCAGCATGACTCCTCTTAGTTGCCGGGTAGAGGAGAGAAGCTTGGAGCACACCACCCACTGCCGTCTCCCCCTCTTCCCCCCTTCTCTAGGCAAACACCTCCAACATCAAAAGCTTTAATTAACACAGTTCTGGTAGCTATTTCAGAGGTACAGTAAATAGTTTTTTCTTCTTCTGGGTTTAAATTATCGATGGAGTTGTCTAGACTCTTAACTCCTTTTAAAACACCCTGCACCCAGCCTCCACCACCCTCACCCCCCACCCTCAACCCGCACCCTCACCCCCACCCTCACCCCCCACCCTCAAGCCCCACCCTCAACCCCCACTCTCACCCCCACCCTCAACCCCCACCCTCACCCTCACCCCCCACCCTCACCCCCCACCTTCAACCTGTCTCATCAGCCTGACCTAGTCCGGCCTAATTTAGACCAGCCTGATTTAAACTGGCCCAGCCCAGCCCAGACTAGCCCAGCCCAGACTAGCCCAGCCCAGACTAGCCCAACCCAGACTAGCCCAACCCAAACTAGCCCAGACTAGCCCAGCCCAGACTAGCCCAGACTAGCCCAGCCCAGACTAGCCCAGCCCAGACTAGCCCAGCCCAGACTAGCCCAGACTAGCCCACCCCAGACTAGCCCAGCCCAGACCCCCTGATCCCGGTTCACCTCCTTTTCCTCCAGATGAAACAGGCTCATCTCCTGATCCTTCTCCTCCAGATGAAACTGTGTTCCTCAGTGACTTTACAGGCACTGAGTGAGTCATACAGAGGAAATATATACAGATCCATCCCCCCCTTTCCTTCCTACACACCCACACACTCGCACAGCTGCCACGCTCATAAGCATCCAATGGAGGCCCCTAACGACTCCTCAGCTTGTGTTTCACAGCTGTTTACGTCCTGCTCTCATCTGAGGGGAGAAGATCCGCTTTCAGAAACAACCGCTAACTCCACAGGGAGAGAAGGCCCAATAATGTTTGTGTTGTCCCCCCCCCCCCCTGTTAAGCGGTCACTTCCATCTTAATCGTTCAGCAATTAGCACCTCCTAACTTCCTTGTGGGCTGAGACCAGGGTCGATACTGTATGAAAACAAGGAGCAGCGTAGCATGCTAACACAGCAGCAGGCTCAGGCCGTAATGGGCTCATCTCCACTGTCTCAGCCTCGTCTCCAGGGGAGCTGCCAGGATCCAACTGGGAAACTGAAGACATGCAGAGAACGGCCCTCTCCTGTCCTCTCCTGTTCTACTGTTCTCCTGTTCTCCTCTCCTGTTCTCCTCTCCTGTTCTCCTCTCCTGTTCTCCTCTTCTGTTCTCTCCTGTTCTCCTCTCCTGTTCTTCTCCCCTGTTCTCCTCTCCGGTTCTCTTCTACCTGGCTTTTGAAGCTTTCTGTCCTTGTGACTTAGGCAGGGCAGGGGGTGGGGGTTGAGGGGTGGAGAAAATACAGAGAGAAAGAGGGAGAGAGTGAAGGGAAAGAGGGGGATGAAATAAATAGAAATGAGAGTGTTTAGCATGAGGAGCAGGGTAGTTTGTCTGAGTGCAGTGATCAATATGGCTGCTGTTGTTTTAATATCAAATGGACTCTTCATTCCCCGTCTGCTACACAACGATACTGGATTACAATACTACACACAACGATACATACTATTATGAATATTTTAACATTGATCCCCCAAAATCAAGATCTTGATCTCCCTGGTGAGGGATCACTGAAATGCAAACTCTAAAAGCTCCTCTATTAGTATTGAGTATGAGTGCTATTATGTTACTTCCAGTCAACAAGTCTGTTAGTCCTGCAGTGCTGGCCTGCATAAGACCAGGCTCAAGGCTAAGTGGAGATGATTGAGTGAACCAGATCTGACATTCCCAAACCTCAAACAGGTTTTTTTTTTATCAGCACGCTTTAGTTCACTTACGAACGAAGGGATGGCTTAGGGGAACTGAGGAAGTGAGAAAAAACTTTGGTGTGTAAATAAAACTAGGAACTAGGAATCTAACACTTTCTTGGACCGTCAGCAACACTCCCAGCAACAGGGAGATAGGCCTGGAGAGGGAGGCAGGTCTGGGGAGGGAGGCAGGCCTGGGGAGGGAGGCCACACTCTTGAGGGGTTTTGCAGTATTACCCACCTGTGTGCGGTGCTGTGTCTGTGTAGTGTAGTGCCGTGCGTGGTGGTGATGTCAGGCAGGTCAATGTGACACTGGTCTGAGACCCGCTCTGACTCCCTTCCATCCTCCCCTTCTCCTCCTCTGACCCCACACAGCAGCAAGAGCAGCCAGCCAGGATGACCCCAGGCAGCCAGGATGACCCCATACAGCCAGGATGACCCCAGCAGACAGTCAGGATGACCCCAGACAGTCAGGATGACCCCAGACAGCCAGGATGACCCCAGACAGTCAGGATGACCCCAGACAGTCAGGATGACCCCAGACAGCCAGGATGACCCCAGCAGACAGTCAGGATGACCCCATACAGCCAGGATGACCCCAGGCAGCCAGGATGACCCCAGCAGACAGGATGACCCCAGACAGCCAGGATGACCCCAGACAGCCAGGATGACCCCAGCAGACAGTCAGGATGACCCCAGGCAGCCAGGATGACCCCATACAGCCAGGATGACCCCAGGCAGTCAGGATCACCCCAGCAGACAGCCAGGATGACCCCATACAGCCAGGATGACCCCAGGCAGTCAGGATGACCCCAGCAGACAGCCAGGATGACCCCAGCAGACAGTCAGGATGACCCCAGCAGACAGTCAGGATGACCCCAGGCAGCCAGGATGACCCCATACAGCCAGGATGACCCCAGGCAGTCAGGATGACCCCAGACAGTCAGGATGACCCCAGCAGACTGTCAGGATGATCCCAGGCAGCCAGGATGACCCCAGGCAGACAGGATGACCCCAGCAGACTGTCAGGATGACCCCAGGCAGCCAGGATGACCCCAGGCAGCCAGGATGACCCCAGCAGACTGTCAGGATGACCCCAGACAGCCAGGATGACCCCAGCAGACAGCCAGGATGACCCCAGGCAGCCAGGATGACCCCAGGCAGCCAGGATGACCCCAGCAGACTGTCAGGATGACCCCAGACAGCCAGGATGACCCCAGGCAGTCAGGATGACCCCAGGCAGCCAGGATGACCCCAGGCAGCCAGGATGACCCCAGGCAGCCAGGATGACCCCGGGCAGTCAGGGACGAGGCTGAGTTCAAGCTGGAGACCTGCGCTTCACACAGCTCTACATGGAGCTGATTCATCTATCCTTTTGTTGAATGCTGGGCGTTGATGTTGGCTAGAAGGACAGCACTGCTGAACTACTCCGACACTCAACAGAGTGTGTGTTCAATCAGGTTTTCAACATTCCACTTCATCAGAAGACGATATATTTCCGGTAGAAAGACATCTTCATTATTCTTCATTCAGCTTCAATCTGTTGAAATGTGCAGTAAAAACCAGCTTTTCATCATGGACTGTAGTCAAGTCTTCTGGCTGGTTCAACCACTGGAGAGTTATAGCAGTGTGGGCAGTTGGCAGTCATGGCAGCAATAACACTGAGAGTCAAGGGCTTCCAGGCGGGGGTGGTAGATGGTGAGGGGGGTGGGGGGTGTGGTGGGGGTGGGGGGGCTAATATAATGCCAACATCTTGTGTGTAAGGAAAGGGGGCGTTCCATTCACTGCTTCCAACCAGTCCTTGAACAAAGCTTTACAGTTTAGTTTTATAAGGTTGGGCTTCTGGAATAAACTTGCGCTGAAAGAGGAGTCTTTTTTTCAGCTGTGGTGGAATCTCCTGGTCTTAGCGGACAACCCCTTCTGTTTGGTGTCTGGGTGATGCTGTCCTCCATGCATCTATAAACCTGGGAAAGGAGAGGGTGTATGGTAAGGGTGAAGGCCAGGGTCAAGGTCATGCTACTAGGCAGCCACGCAGCTACATAGCCATGCTAACAAAGCTGAGGCTAGGCAGCTATGTAGCCATGCTAACCAAGATGAGGCAGCTATGTAGCCATGCTAACCAAGATGAGGCAGCTATGTAGCCATGCTAACCAAGATGAGGCAGCTATGTAGCCATGCTAACCAAGATGAGGCAGCTATGTAGCCATGCTAACCAAGATGAGGCAGCTAGCCATGCTAACCAAGATGAGGCCGCTGCGTAGCCATGCTAACCAGGATGAGGCAGCCATGCAGCCATGCTAACCAAGATGAGGCATCTATGTAGCCATGCTAACCAGGATGAGGCAGCTACGTGTCTATGCTAACAAGCTTCATTGCATACACTAGCAAGCAATGAAGTGATTGAGAGATGTTTAACTGTAGAGGTGCACAGGAAATTGAACTCGGGTTTATTTTTATTTTTCTAGTTTGTTGTTCTTTTTCTCATAGTTTGTTTTATTTTAATCAATTATTACTTATAACGTATTAATACTTATAATCCCAACAGAATCTACTGTTTTTCAAGGACACAGATGGCCACAGATGGCCTCAATGTTACTATAGGGATTTTATTGAAGCTCTGTTTTTCCCAAAAACCAAGCAGTTCACAATTCAAATGAGACAAGGCTAAAGGTAATAATAAGTCATATTTTCCTTTCAGAAAAATTGAAAAGTTTCGTAAGTATTAATAAACATGTGACGTTTGCATGACATTTACATTTGACAGTTTATTCACTGGCATATGCTCTTGTCCTCCTAAACAGCTCCTGTCGGAGGTTTCACCTCATTTGGACCCAAACCAATTTGCCTCCCGTAAAAAGAGAGGCACTGAAAACACCCCGCTGACAATGACTAATAACATCAGTGAGCACCTTGACCAAACACAGAGCCTGATTAAAATTGTGCTTGTGGATTTTATCACCATCCAATTTTATCTCCATCAATATACCCACCATCCTGATGGTGGGTATATTGATGAATTCGAGTAAATCCCAAACTAATTTTGTGGATTAACAACTTCATGTCTAATTGCAGTCCGAAAGTCAGATTCAACTCTCCAACCTCATCTCCTGTAACCATTTCCACAGGATCCGGGAGGTTCTGTCCCCCATGTAAATACTCTGTACACCAGTGAAGGGCAGCATCTGTCTCAGCTCACATGACTGACTGGCGGCGGGGTGGCGGGGGGGGGGGGGGGGGGGGGTCTGACATGTCACCCCCCCTCACACACGCGTCCACAGTGGAGCACACCACCACGATAAGACACATCAATTAAACATGACAATACGTTCTCCTCAAACTCCCCTCCTCCTCTACATGTCATCCACTCCCCCCTCTCTGTCACGCGCTCTCTTTCTCTCTCTTTCTTTCTCTCTCTCTTTCTCTCTCTCTCTCTCTTTCTCTCTCAATCTCTCTCTCTCTCTCTGTCTCTCTCTCTCACGCGTTCTCTCTCACTCCATCTGTCTCCATCTGTCTGTCTGTCTTTCTCACGGTCTCTCTCTCACGCGCGCGCACTCTCGCTCTCTCTTTCTCTCACGTGTTCTCTCTCTCCATCTGTCTCTCCATCTGTCTGTCTTTCTCACGGTCTCTCCCTCTCTCTCTCTCTCTCTCTTTCTCAGGGTCTCTCTCACGCACGCGCGCTCTTGTTCTCTCTCTCTCTTCCCATCTGTCTGTCTCTCCATCTGTCTGTCTTTCTCACGTTCTCTCTCTCTCTCTCTCTCTCTTTGTCTCGCCTTATTAATTTCTCTCTCGCTTCATCCGTCAAACATGGGTCATTTCTTTTAACCGCCTTTTCCTCTTTCCTCCTGTCCTTCATTTCTCTGAAGACCGTCATTCAGATACTCTCTAGGATCAGAGCTGCCTCACGTCCACGGCTCTGAGCAGAGCAGAGCAGATAAGGCTCTGAAAGTTTGATGAGGACAAATCAGATTTCCAACGTGACTAAGAGCTGCTGTCATGATGTCACTGGCGAGATGGCAAGCATGAGGACGTGCTTTCCAGGCTTGGTCTCTGATGAATACCTGATACCTCTCTGTAGAGACACTATAGAGGGGTTGGCAGGCTGGCTGGCTGGCTGGAGGGATGGAGGGATGGAGGAGGGGGAGATAGGACATGAGGAATGGTGCGATGGAGGAAGGAGCGATGGAGGGATGTGGGAAGGAGTGATGAGGGATGGAAGAGGGGAGGATGGGAGGTGTAGGGAGGGGGATGAAGGGATTGGGGATGAAGGTATCCTGTCCACTCCTCCCCTCTTCTCTTTTCCTCCTCTATCTCTTCCTCCCTTCCACCCCGAAAGCAGAGAGGAGCGACAGAAGGCAGGATGACCTCTCTGGAACATGATCACCTCCAACAGTAGTCTCAGTATTAACTGGAATCCAGGCCCAGTCCAATGAAACCGGCTCCCCTTCCCCCTAGCTTTAAGAGAACAGAAGATCTTATGTCTCATTCACCAACCACACCCTCTTCTTCTTCATCCCTCCTCCTCTTCCACCCATCTTCCTCTTCTGTGCTTTATCTCCTCCCCTCCCACCACCCCTCCTCCCACCCCTCCTCCTTCCCTCCCACCACCCCTCCTCCCACCCCTCCTCCTCCCCTCCCACCACCCCTCCTCCCACCCCTCCTCCTCCCCTCCCACCACCCCTCCTCCCACCCCTCCTCCTCCCCTCCCACCACCCCTCCTCCCACCCCTCCTCCTCCCCTCCCACCACCCCTCCTCCCACCCCTCCTCCTCCCCTCCCACCACCCCTCCTCCCACCCCTCCTCCTCCCCTCCCACCACCCCTCCTCCCACCCCTCCTCCTCCCCTCCCATCCCTCCTCCTAGAACTCAGAACTGTCTCAATGGGGTTGACTTCAACACACACAAATGCGTCAGAATGATACACCCCGGCCTGTTTGCAAATGGGGGCTAGACAGAGACAGTGTTGCGTGCACGGTATTCCATTACCTGCCATGAGTTACGATCACGGGATTTAAGGAATGTAATTTCACAACCCTAATTCAGCGGGGGGGGGGGGGGGGGGGCACATCACCACCACAAGGCTTTTAATTCATGAACATGTTTGTTGGCAGACCTGTGGAGGGCTTTCATGCATAGCAAATCTGAGACGATGATTAAGAGGAGAGAGTAAAAGCATTGGGAATGTGTTGCTGTCGAGTCCGGCCGAGAGCACGATGATGCTGTTTCGTTTACTCTGCGTTCCTAGGAGAGAAACTTCCAGCTCCACAGACACCCTGCCAACTGCTAATAGTCAATACTGGATTGGGGCTGTTTGAAATGCATCTCAGGTTCGCGTGGTATTTGTCAGAGGGCCTGGGAGGAGCTATGCCCCTGTAGAGAGGCTTGCAGGAGGCCGAGGCCTGGAGCTGAAGCCACAAGCTTTAATCATTTTAATGGACAATTGCAGGATGGCTGGCAGGTAGTGTGTGACGAGAATGTGAGTTTGACTGTTTGTGTGCATCATTATGTATCTGAGTTCGTGTGTGTGCATACCATTGTGTGTGTGAGAACCTGTGTGTGTGTGTGTGTGTGTGTATATGAATGTGAGAGTGTGTACTGCTAATGTTTGTGGCCATACTTACGTGTAAGTGTGTGTGTGTACTAATGTGTGCTTTGTGCCTGCTGGCCGGTTTGTGTGTGTGTGATTGTTATGTGTGTTTGTGTGTGCGTGTATGCGTACTCACGTGTGGTTGAGTCCAGACGTACTTCTGGTAGTCTCAGAGTAACCTCCATACAGAGTCACCTCCACACAGACTGTCAATGGCTTGTCTCACAAGTCTGAATGGTAAGATGGAGTTGAGTATTCAAAACAGTCCTTACAGCAACATTTACTACTCAAGAGCAATACTTTACTACAGTATTTTACAACATACTAGATTTTTACAGTGTCTTACTGGAGCACCAGACTTCTCTATACTCCTGAAGGTTTAAAAACGATCGATATCTGATATCTTTTTCACACTGTTGTGTGCATTGTTTGTGGTAAACGTTTATTTGTGGTAAGAGTTGTTTGTGGTGTGCATTGTTTGGATTAAGTGTTGCTAATTTGTGCTAAGGGTTGGTGTGGGAAGCACTGTTTACAGCCAGCAGTGTTTGAGGTAAGCGTTATTTATGTTTTTCTGTTCAGGGGGGAGAGGGGTTCAGGCAGGAGAGGAGAGGGGTTCAGGGAGGAGAGGGTAGGGGTTCAGGGAGGAGAGGGGAGGGGTTCAGGCAGGAGAGGAGAGGGGTTCAGGGAGGAGAGGGGAGGGGTTCAGGGAGGAGAGGGGAGGGGTTCAGGGAGGAGAGGGTAGGGGTTCAGGGAGGAGAGGGGTTCAGGGAGGAGAGGAGAGGGGAGTGGAGGAGAGGGGAGGGGTTCAGGGAGGAGAGGAGAGGGGTTCAGGGAGGAGAGGGGAGGGGTTCAGGGAGGAGAGGAAAGGGGTTCAGGGAGGAGAGGAGAGGGGTTCAGGGAGGAGAGGAGAGGGGTTCAGGTAGGAGAGCGGAGGGGTTCAGGGAGGAGAGGAGAGGGGTTCAGGGAGGAGAGGGGTTGAGAGGAGCCATCTCTCATCTCACACGTAGGTATGACTTAGGAGATGGAAAAGGAAAGAGATAGAAATGGTGAAGGCATGTGTGGGGTTTAAGACACTGAAGGAGAAAGACTGAGTGTAAGAGTAAAGATAGACAGAGAGATAGGGAGAGAGGGAGAGGGAGAGAGACAGTGAGATAGGGAGAGAGGGAGAGGGAGAGTAAAGATATACAGAGAGATAGGGAGAGAGGGAGAGGGAGAGAGACAGTGAGATAGGGAGAGAGGGAGAGGGAGAGAGATAGGGAGAGAGGGAGAGTGAGAGAGACAGTGAGATAGGGAGAGAGGGAGAGTGAGAGAGACAGTGAGATAGGGAGAGAGGGAGAGTGAGAGAGACAGTGAGATAGGGAGAGAGGGAGAGTGAGAGTGACAGTGAGATAGGGAGACAGGGAGAGGGAGAGAGGGAGAGTGAGAGAGACAGCGAGATAGGGAGAGAGGGAGAGTGAGAGAGACTGAGAGATAGACAGTAAGATAGGGAGACAGGGAGACTGAGAGATGACGGGTGAGAGGAGAGTGGAGATAGAGAGATAGCCCCTAGCTGTCCAGGGATCTGTGCAGAGATGAGCTGATAAGGTGCTAAGTGGTTTTAAACACCCCCAAATGGAGAGTGATATGGACGAGGGAACAGAGCGGGCTTGCAGGAGACACACCAATCAGACGATCAGATGATGTCCCACTGTGGCACTCTACCCGTTCCTCCACAGCCAATCACGGGAGAGATTGAGGTCACATGAAGATGGAGTCTGCTGTGTTCTGGGTAGATGGGACTGGCAGTTTGAATACCAGAGAGGACATCAGGGTGTCATCACACATCACAAAGACATTCCTACTGAGATCAGAGGAGCTCAGTGGAACAGGACATTTTTCTTTGCTTGATATGTCTCCATCCAGATTGGCTGACACTATTCAGGAGGGCAGTCTTATAGATATATTGAACCCTGAAGTACCTTTCTGTCTAGAAATGTATCATGTGGATTTAAATAGATTCAATTCAATGTTCCAGGTCCTCCTGAAGGAAATTGTTTGTTATAACAATTGGTAAGGTTAATGTAACATATAGAATACACATATCAGAATATACAAATCAATTGAATCTGCCTAGGAATGTATACAAAAGGATCAATGGATCTGCATGAATGTCTTAGATAATAGAGATTCAGTAACCACTGGGCAGTAAAACAGGACTACAGGACAGCCGTCGTCTGTTTTCCCTGTTCCACTAGCTGTGTCTGGTAGGGTGACCAGACGTCCTCTTTAACTGGACATGTCCTCTTTTCGAGACCTAAAAAATGCGTCCGGCAGGGATTGCAAAATCGTCCGGGTTTTTGCCTCGTTTGATATTTGTGTTTCTCTGGGTCTTTCATCAACTATTGTGCCCTTACAAGTTTCTGAAAGGGTATCTCCCTTACGTTCCACTAGCTGTGTCTGTTCTCCCTGATCCACTAGTTGTGTCTGGCTCTACAGATATCCATTAGCTGTGTCTGTTCTCCCTGATCCACTAGTTGTGTCTGGCTCTACAGATATCCATTATCTGTGTCTGTTCTCCCTGCTCCACTAGCTGTGTCTGGCTCTACAGATATCCATTATCTGTGTCTGTTCTCCCTGATCCACTAGTTGTGTCTGGCTCTACAGATATCCATTATCTGTGTCTGTTCTCCCTGCTCCACTAGCTGTGTCTGGCTCTACAGATATCCATTATCTGTGTCTGTTCTCCCTGCTCCACTAGCTGTGTCTGGCTCTACAGATATCCACTAGCTGTGTCTGTTCTCCCTGCTCCACTAGCTGTGTCTGGCTCTACAGATATCCATTAGCTGTGTCTGTTCTTCCTGCTCCACTAGCTGTGTCTGGCTCTACAGATATCCATTATCTGTGTCTGTTCTCCCTGATCCACTAGTTGTGTCTGGCTCTACAGATATCCATTAGCTGTGTCTGTTCTCCCTGATCCACTAGCTGTGTCTGGCTCTACAGATATCCATTAGCTGTGTCTGTTCTCCCTGATCCACTAGCTGTGTCTGGCTCTACAGATATCCATTAGCTGTGTCTGTTCTCCCTGATCCACTAGCTGTGTCTGGCTCTACAGATATCCATTAGCTGCATCTCTCTTTACATAGACCCTTTAGCAGCTTCTGTCTGTCAGCATGGAGCTATGCAACTCAGTGAAGCTCTTAACCAGAATACTGTACAGTACATCTGATCCACCACCTCCCTTCCACACACTGGATTTGTGTGGGGGTCTGTGTCGAGGGGTAGGTTGGTGTGTGTGTGTGTGTGTGTGTGTGTGGGGGGGGGGGGGGAGGCGAGGGTGATTTCCCTGATAAAAAAATACGCACACAAGCCTGTATGTAGACACACTTATCGACACGCCAAACACACGTGTGCATTTAAACACAAACACATTCTGGACCCGCGCACAGAGGCTCTGGGAGATGGATGGAAGTATAGACGGCCTTGTTATTATCATTATAGCCTGGCGGGGCACTGCTGGAGTGAACAGGCCAACGGCAAGTGCTGAAGTGAAAATGTTACCAGCATAGATGCCATCAAGGCCAAAGCATCGATCAACCTCATTGGTTTCCAATCTGTTTAGATGGAAGTACGCTTCTATTTTAATGTCTTGCTCTTACGGGGCGTGTGTGTTAATACAATATATGTCTGTGTGTGTTTGTCCGTGAAAGCATGCTTGTACGTTTTGCAATATGCGTGTGTGCGTAATGGACACAATTGACTTCTAAAGTGTCCTTCCTCCTCCCTCCTCGGTTTGTGACTGTGGTTGTGTTTGTATTCGATATTTCATTTGGTTGCACTGTCTGTATGACCGAGAATAACTATGTATTTCCTGGGACCTGGGACTTCCTGCTTTAGCTACACTTGAGCTTCTGGGCCCTGAACCCAAATTATACGTTCACCAGCTTAAGAGAAACAGCTTATTAGTCTAAACAAAAAAGTAGGCCCCGATGTTGGTTTTAGTTTGCAAAAAGTCTCAAAGGAAAGGTAGTTGGAATGAAAGCAACAGCCAGATGATCCGATGCACAAACACAATCCTGTCTATCACAAAATATAATAGTACAACATAAAGTGTTTGTAGGCCGTTGTGAATCAAGTTTCCTTACAAAGCTCTGAATTATTAAGGTAATAGTAACGATAGTAGAACGTATTAGCGTGCAGAAGGTCGAGTTTCATATTTATCGTAATGATAGTAGAAACGTTGCGCGCGGAGCGGTCAGGTTTCATTTTTATAAATTTTTTACAAAAACATGAAACGGGAACCCAGCGCCAGAATACAGAGTCCCTCCGGAGAGCAGTTCAGGGTGGAGAGATGTCGAGAGCCGATATTATATCTCCCTCCCTTCATTCTGAGACCCCAGCACACCCAGACACACAACACAGTCTGGAGAATCCATTATGTCTGCAGAGAAATCGGATGAACTGCGACAGAGCGCACCTGCTGCTCTAGCTGTGAATGCCTGTGATGGGAACTGCAGGGTTACACATTCAATAATGCATAAATACATGCAAAAAATATATTATTATCATTATTATATATATGAAATTATGTTGTTATGATTATTTGTTTTTCATGTCCAGGAGAGAAGTAGAGCATTTCTGTAATTGTAGTCCTGTAGAGAGGACCAGTCTGTAGTCCTGTAGAGAGGACCAGTCTGTAGTGCTGTAGAGAGAGGACCAGCCTGTAGTCCTGTAGAGAGGACCAGTCTGTAGTCCTGTAGAGATGACCAGTCTGTAGTCCTGTAGAGAGAGGACCAGTCTGTAGTGCTGTAGAGAGAGGACCAGTCTGTAGTCCTGTAGAGAGGACCAGTCTGTAGTGCTGTAGAGAGAGGACCAGTCTGTAGTCCTGTAGAGAGAGGACCAGCCTGTAGTCCTGTAGAGAGGACCAGCTTGTAGTCCTGTAGAGAGAGGACCAGTCTGTAGTCCTTTAGAGAGAGGACCAGCCTGTAGTCCTGTAGAGAGGACCAGTCTGTAGTCCTGTAGAGAGAGGACCAGTCTGTAGTCCTTTAGAGAGAGGACCAGCCTGTAGTCCTGTAGAGAGGACCAGTCTGTAGTCCTGTAGAGAGAGGACCAGCTTGTAGTCCTGTAGAGAGGACCAGCCTGTAGTCCTGTAGAGAGAGGACCAGCCTGTAGTCCTGTAGAGAGAGGACCAGCTTGTAGTCCTGTAGAGAGGACCAGCCTGTAGTCCTGTAGAGAGAGGACCAGCCTGTAGTCCTGTAGAGAGAGGACCAGCCTGTAGTCCTGTAGAGAGGGGACCTCTGGGAGAGCTTGCTTAAGCGAACAATTAACTGGAGGGATCAATATCGTTTCCCTGACCAAACCAATTAGCAGTGGAGGGAAGAGAGGGAAGAAGGACCTGTTCAGAGCCGAGGCTGGAGGGAATGTTAGAGAACAGCTGTTCTCTACTGTATGTGACTTGAATGGTTTTCGTTTCGTTGAACTTGTCATTGATTTTTTATATCACTAGTTTATCTGCCTTTTTCACAAAAGAGCTTGTCTTTGTCTGTGAGAAGTCGATAAGAGTGTAGAAATAAGCAGAAAAAGTAAATATTCGACAGAGACTTCAGATGTCATAAACATTTTATTATTTATACTTAAATTATTATTTGGTGAAAAAACTAAATCTATAACTTGAGACAAGATAATGATGCTATGCAAACCCTCCTATCTGTTCGCTCTTTTCTCTGGTTTCCCCCAACTCTCTCTCCTTGGTTTAATCTTACTCTCTCTCCATCTCTCCCTCTCTCTCTCTCTCTCTCTCTCTCTCTCTCTCTCTCTCTCTCTCTCTCTTCTCTTGTTTCATTTTACTCAACTCTCCCTTCTCTCCTTTTCTCTTCATCCTGCTGCAGTTGTTTATGTCTCTAGTGCCCCTATTGGCCAGACATGAAACAGCATGCAGTCCCCCTCCAGCTGCTCCTAGCTCCAGCGTCAATGACAGGTATTTGCTCTGTGTGCAGTCTGTGGCCCCGGTGGCTTCTGTTCCACTGGCCACAGTAGCTGGTCTGCTTACTAGAATGTAATGAGGGAGCGATGGATCGTGGTGAGGAGGGAGGGATCAGGGGGGTGGTGGTGAACTGGTAGCAAAATAAAGTCACATAAATGCAACATCAAAAGTGTTTTAACCTATCTGCCTCCATAACTGAATGTTTAAGAGAAAATATCCCAACCTTTCACCAGAAATATTTTTTTATATGAAGAGGTGGGCGGAAAATGAGGTGTTTAGTTACACTTAAAATGTCAAATTTTAAGCTGACAAACTGAAAGACCTTTACACATTGTTGTTACAATCCAGACTTTATCTGCTGTTCCCATATGGCTAGGTTGTCTCTCTCTACCCCTCCCTCCCTCCCTCCCTCCCTCCCTCCCTCCCTCCCTCCCTCCCTCCCTCCCTCCCTCCCTCCCTCCCTCCCTCCCTCCCTCCCTCCCTCCCTCCCTCCCTCCCTCCCTCCCTCCCTCCCTCCCTCCCTCCCTCCCTCCCTCCCTCCCTCCCTCCCTCCCTCCCTCCCTCCCTCCCTCCATCTTTCAGCACTGCAAACAGGTTGCATTAACTTGAAAGCTGCCCTTGATTGGTTCAATCTTCTACTAAGAAATAAGCCTGGGGCCTCAGGAGCTGGGGCCGTGTCTAATGGTGATGATCAGACCTGGGCGCCCGCGTCCATCAACACAGACAGGCGGCTGCAGCCTGCATCCTCCCCAGATTGCCTCGGGATTAAAGTGCAACAACGTTCATGCTCTCAGGTCTCAGAGGGGAATGGGAGAGGAGGACGGGGGAAATGGCTGTAATCGAAATAAAAGATATGGGGAGAGAGACGGAGTGAGGGGGGAGAGAGAGGGAGAGGAGGAACATGGGTAAGAAAGAGATAGAGAGGGATACAAGTTGAGATATGGAGAGACAAAGGTGAAACCGTTTTGTGGTGATTTCCACGTGTCTCTCTACTCTTCTCATGTTACCGTGCTCGGGTCACAAGATGGGTGCCTTCCTGTGTCTTTACCTGCTGAGGTCAGGGTTAGGGCACTCTGTTCAAGCCTGAACTGTTAACACCTCCCTCATTCTCCTAACACCACCTCCTTCTGTCTCCTGTAACATCACCTCCCTCACTCTCCTGTAACATCACCTCCCTAAGTCTCTCCTGCTGCAGAGGGGAGGAGGAGGAAGAGCCTCAGCTCTCTTACAGTACTTGGGTGCAGCGCACACCCCTCTTCTCTCCTCTCTTTCTTTTCTCTGCTACCCCCCTCTCTCAAGCTCTCTCTGCTACCCCCCTCTCTCAAGCTCTCTCTGCTTTGTTTCTCCCTTCTCTCTATCTCCCTTCTCCCCTTTCTCTCTCCTCTCCTCTCTTTTCCCTCCGTTCTCTCCTCGACTGGGTCGATCCCACTCAGACAGGGTAACATGCTCATAATGACGCTCTGTGTGCCCCTCTGGTATAGGTGACTCAGAGGAGGAGAGGTTGAGACCACTCCATGGTAATTATCCTTGGCCAAGTAGACTGGGCTGCCATCGAGACTTTTCTCCCCCTCACATCTGCTTGTTGAGGGCCCTCCACATATTCTCCCTCTCCCTGCCTCTCTTCCTTCCCACCAACTTGTCATCCTGGAGAGGAGCAGGAGAGAGGAGCAGGAGAGAGGAGCAGGGGAGAGGAGCAGGAGAGAGGAGCAGGAGAGAGGAGCAGGGGAGAGGAGCAGGGGAGAGGAGCAGGGGAGAGGAGCAGGAGAGAGGAGCAGGAGAGAGGAGCAGGGGAGTGGAGCAGGAGAGAGGAGCAGGAGAGAGGAGCAGGAGAGAGGAGCAGGGAAGAGGAGCAGGAGAGAGGAGCAGGAGAGAGGAGCAGGAGAGAGGAGCAGGGAAGAGGAGCAGGAGAGAGGAGCAGGAGAGAGGAGCAGGAGAGAGGAGCAGGGGAGAGGAGCAGGGGAGAGGAGCAGGGAAGAGGAGCAGGAGAGAGGAGCAGGAGAGAGGAGCAGGAGAGAGGAGCAGGGGAGAGGAGCAGGGGAGAGGAGCAGGAGAGAGGAGCAGGAGAGAGGAGCAGGAGAGAGGAGCAGGAGAGAGGAGCAGGGGAGAGGAGCAGGGGAGAGGAGCAGGAGAGAGGAGCAGGAGAGAGGATCAGGGGGGTCATGAGACATGAAGAACCTTTAACTTCTTCCATATTTTAACACAGGGGGGAGATGGAGACATGACTTACCAGATTTCCTTCCATGTTTTAAAGCTAATTTCTATGCAGTTTGTTAAATATAAAATGTGTTGGAGGTGTTCATAATTCAGGCCTTCTTGGTTGGCATTTCATGTGTACACCAGGAGAAGTCATTTCTCGCATGAATGAACTCGTCTTTAAGTGTGATAATCTTCCCACGATTACAGCTGTGTCGTGCTGCGTGATGAAGGCCAGACTCAGTGATGGGGTTATTACTGACTGTAGAAGAAGCAGCTGGCTGGGAACAACGGAATCAACCAGTACAACAGCAAGCAGAGGTTGGGACAATAAGTTTGTAGGTGGAGAGCAAGTTTGTAGGTGGAGAGGAAGTTTGTAGGTGGACAGGAAGTTTGTAGGTGGACAGGAAGTTTGTAGGTGGAGAGGAAATAGGCAGGTGAAGGTACATTACAGTGGTGGTGAAGCTCCTTCCAAGAGAGACAGTCATCTATTGCCCTTACATACTTCTCTCTTTCTGTAACAAAAAGGCTTGCCTCCACAGTTATGAAAATAGGGAGATCCATCCATGGAACTGGTCCGTACAGTATAACCCTGCCTGTAACGGTGCAGAAGTAGTTAACCTTCTCCTTACTGTTGATTCATGTCAAATTGAACCCTCATAAACAGGACTTAAAAGGTGGAATATACCCGATGGAGCCCAGCAGATTGTGTGTGTTCTGTGACTCTGCCAGAATCAGAGTAACAAGTCCCCCTGGCCCTACGTGTTCCAGGAGCTGTGTGAGGAGGCAGGAGGCAGGAGGCAGGAGACAGGAGGCAGGAGACAGGAGACAGGAGGCAGGAGACAGGAGGCAGGAGACAGGAGGCAGGAAGCAGGAGGCAGGAGGCAGGAGACAGGAGACAGGAGGCAGGAGACAGGAGGCAGGAGACAGGAGGCAGGAGGCAGGAAGCAGGAGGCAGGAGGCAGGAGACAGGAGGCAGGAGGCAGGAGGCAGGAGGCAGGAGGCAGGAGGCAGGAGACAAGAGGCAGGAGACTAGAGGCAGGAGACAAGAGGCAAGAGGCAGGAGGCAGGAGGCAGGAGGCAGGAGGCAGGAAGCAGGAGGCAGGAGGCAGGAGGCAGGAGGCAGGAGGCAGGAGGCAGGAGGCAGGAGGCAGGAGGCAGGAGGCAGGAGGCAGGAGGCAGGAGACAAGAGGCAGGAGACAAGAGGCAAGAGGCAAAAGGCAGGAGGCAGGAGGCAGGAGGCAGGAGGCAGGAGGCAGGAGGCAGGAGGCAGGAGGCAGGAAGAGACACCATGGCTGCTCCTGCAGAGGCAGTGAGTGTGTGGCTTCATGTTTCTGCTCTCGTAGGATGGCATGGTCTGGGTTATAATCCATGCTGATATCTTTGTCTGCCACTATGGAAAACAAACACACACACAGAGAGACACACAGAGACATGGACACACAAACACTATTGTTCTCACTCACTCTCACTTACCCTGTCAGTTACTGTCTCACACACAAACACCTTCTGAAATAAACGCAAGCACACACACACACAGGCACACCCACACTCGCTGTATTCTCTCTCACACAGATGGATGTATACACACACAGTATGATAAGACCCAGGCAGACTCATTACAGAAGCCCTCCCCCTAAGCAGTGCCAGGGACACAGAGGTGACCCGTGATGCTGCTGGAAGGAGCTCCTCTCCAGATGGGGGCGCTCACGCAGACTGGGAGGGTGTGTTTGATTTGTGTGACACCCTGCATATGTGCCATTTCAAACTGTGTGAATGTTCAGGCTTTCCAAAGAGGTTTGATGTTTAGAGAGTCGGGGCTGGAAACGACTCTCTCCCTGCAGCTCCCAGCAGCTCTGAACACAACAGCCCTGTAGTCACACACACACACACACACACACACCACAACAGCTCTGTAGTCACACACACACACACACACACACACACACACACACACACCACAACAGCCCTGAAGTCACACACACACACACACACCACAACAGCTCTGTAGTCACACACACACACACCGCAACAGCTCTGTAGTCACACACACACACACACACACACACCACAACAGCTCTGTAGTCACACACACACGCCACAACAGCTCAGTAAACACTCTCACTCCCTCCCCCCACACACACACCCTCACAGCTCACACACCCTCACAGCTCACACACACTCACATCACACATGCTCACATCCAGACCTCTTATACCCACACAGCATGCTGAAGTCACCCGTATGCTCGCCTCACATGGGCTTTTCACACACAGAGAACAGCCCATATTAGCCACATTCAAACAGCCAACACGCTATACTATTTAATGCGGGCTTGATAAGTCTTTCCTGGTAGAATTGCACCCGACTCGGGTGGCCCGCACAGGTAGCTACAACCAAGTGCCTACAGTGTTGATGACATCACATCCCGTATGCATTGGCCTGGATCGTGATGGGGGGGAAATACTTTATCTCAAACTAGTCATCAATTATTCACAACCTCTCCACCTTTCTCTACGACAAGATATTGACGTGAGAACAAAACAGTGTGTTTATTACAGCCGACCACCTCAGATCCACACGCTCATTGATCGACTAGCGGGCTGGTTACTCACACGTCAATAAACCAGAGCTGTGTTTACTCAGCCCTAGTTCCTCACTAGCAGAGCTGTGGTTACTCTGCTTTGTACTTTGCAGTTACGGCAGTTGAGATATTATTATTGTAGCTCCGTGCACAGTAGGGAAGATGCAATTACTTTGCACTATGCCAGGTACAAACACACCAGACTAACTGACCTCTCTCAGACCCCCTGAAACACTGTTAGAAATGAGCACTTCTGCTCATCGATTTTCCGCTGTACTCTGTGTGTGCTGTGTGTGTGTCGCTCTGGGTGAGGGTCTGCAAAATGTATCAAATGTAAATGTCTGTCTGGACTGCAGAATCAGTGTGTGTTAGCGGGCCCCTGCATCACAGCCCTCTCACTGCTGCACATGGACTAGCTGGTCCCTTGCTCCAGGAGCTGGTACTGATTGCATCCAAAGCTCATATGGTCTTGGCAGACAGAGGTATACGACTGTAGATCTAGAGGCAGCAGGTCTCACGCCCCCCCCCCCCCCCACACACACACACACACACCCACAAAATGCAGAAGGAACTTGTGTCATCAAAGAAGACGAGTTAGAAAAGACAGTTGGGAGTTCAGAATGGATTGCAGAAAGTGCTTACTGACACTCGCAGGAAAATTACAAAACAAATATCCACTTAAGTACACTCTCAAGCTCAACAAGAATTGCCCGAGATCTAAGGAGGCAAGAAATAAAGACTCGTGCATCAACATGTGGAAAACTGATGACTGAGACCAGACAAGGAGAAGAAAATGATTGTGATGATATTGTCAAACAGGACAGGATATTCATCGCTGAGATGAGAAGAGATTTCCCTGACGTGTCTCCCGCCACAGTTTGAGTAGAGAGGGTCTTAGAGAGGTCAGTTAGTTTTGTGTGTTTGTTCATGGCATACTCTATTCTACACCAAGCACAGTCTGGAGACAACCCTGTGGAATGGTGCCTCTCTTTGAAATGCAACTGTGGAGAAAGGTCAGGCAATAAACGAATAGAGGTTGAACGCGCAAAGGAAAGCGTCTTTTGTGTGATCATTTGAAGTATGTGGAGGGAATTCATAACCTTGTTATAACAAAGGCCTTGCTTGTGACAGCGGTCTAAGCAAAACAGCACTATACCTCTCTCATCATGAGAAACAGAGAAGACTTCAAGGAGAAAACCAAACGTGATTAGATTTATGAACTTGAGAACAAGCCTCCAGAAAGATGCTTCAGCCAAGGTGTAACTGGCGTTACGTAAAGGCAGAAAGTGCAGGGAATCTTACATTCATTGCCAAGTCAAAATGTTTATATCTGTGAAAACTTCATGTGAAGACATAATAAGGCTGAATGATGGACTTGATAACAAACATAAAATCAATCAGTGTTTTAGCCCTGAAAGCATAAACACCATTAGTGAATATCTGTAGAAATGGTACAGAAAAAGATCTAAGTGCAACCAACAGGTACAAGCAAACAAATCAACAACAGTAAAGTGTGTGTTTCTGAAGGCAAGTTTGATCGTGTTATTTGGTGTTAATGGCAGGATAATCAGAACCTCATGTTAATCCAAAGCATTTCATTGTTCAGAGCTGAGTTCATGTAAGTCTTCAAGGAAGTAATATCTATGTAAATTCATATATTTGGGTGTATAGGCCTAGTTGTATGTGATCATTTGTGCGGATGAAGCTATTTCCAGCCATTGACAGTGAAAACATTAGACACAGCAAAGAAAAAAAAAGTTTGGTTTTATATTCGAAAATGTCTGTGGAACTAGTAAATAAAGCTAGCGAATGTTTAAGTTTAAATACTGTTGCTGGGGTTTGTGTTCTCAGCTCCATGGCATTCTGTTTTTCAGTTTGTGATGCTGTAGGATATGGAAACTAGATTTATAGTCAGTTACTAAAATCTTTTTGACGTGTGACCGGAGTTGGGATCTCTGGACCGGCAGCTCGTCACGTGTATCCTGACCGCTTAAGAGATGTTTATTTAGCTATAGAACAAAATAATTTACAGCATTTACCGCATTGATCGATCCCTCTCTCCTTGCTCCCTTGTTAACTCCTTGCTCCCTCTCTCCGCTGGTGGCTGGTGAGGCCGGAATTGTGCCTTCGTGAGTCGGGGCGTAGGGGAGACGAGAGAGAACGAGAGGATGCTGGTGGAGGTAGGGATGATGATGGGATGCGGGTGGAGGTAGGGATGAGGTGAGGATGCTGGTGGAGGTAGGGATGAGGTGAGGATGCTGGTTGAGGTAGGGATGAGGTGAGGATGCTGGTGGAGGTAGGGATGAGGTGAGGATGCTGGTGGAGGTAGGGATGATGATGGGATGCTGGTGGAGGTAGGGATGAGGTGAGGATGCTGGTGGAGGTAGGGATGAGGTGAGGATGCTGGTGGAGGTAGGGATGAGGTGAGGATGCTGGTGGAGGTAGGGATGATGATGGGATGCTGGTGGAGGTTGGGATGATGATGGGATGCTGGTGGAGGTAGGGATGAGGTGAGGATGCTGGTGGAGGTAGGGATGAGGTGAGGATGCTGGTGGAGGTAGGGATGAGGTGAGGATGCTGGTGGAGGTAGGGATGAGGTGAGGATGCTGGTGGAGGTAGGGATGAGGTGAGGATGCTGGTGGAGGTAGGGATGAGGTGAGGATGCTGGTGGAGGTAGGGATGAGGTGAGGATGCTGGTGGAGGTAGGGATGAGGTGAGGATGCTGGTGGAGGTTGGGATGATGATGGGATGCTGGTGGAGGTAGGGATGAGGTGAGGATGCTGGTGGAGGTAGGGATGAGGTGAGGATGCTGGTGGAGGTAGGGATGAGGTGAGGATGCTGGTGGAGGTAGGGATGAGGTGAGGATGCTGGTGGAGGTAGGGATGATGATGGGATGCTGGTGGAGGTAGGGATGAGGTGAGGATGCTGGTGGAGGTAGGGATGATGATGGGATGCTGGTTGAGGTAGGGATGATGATGGGATGCTGGTGGAGGTAGGGATGAGGTGAGGATGCTGGTGGAGGTAGGGATGAGGTGAGGATGCTGGTGGAGGTAGGGATGAGGTGAGGATGCTGGTGGAGGTAGGGATGAGGTGAGGATGCTGGTGGAGGTAGGGATGAGGTGAGGATGCTGGTGGAGGTTGGGATGATGATGGGATGCTGGTGGAGGTTGGGATGATGATGGGATGCTGGTGGAGGTAGGGATGAGGTGAGGATGCTGGTGGAGGTAGGGATGAGGTGAGGATGCTGGTGGAGGTAGGGATGAGGTGAGGATGCTGGTGGAGGTAGGGATGAGGTGAGGATGCTGGTGGAGGTAGGGATGATGATGGGATGCTGGTGGAGGTAGGGATGAGGTGAGGATGCTGGTGGAGGTAGGGATGAGGTGAGGATGCTGGTGGAGGTAGGGATGATGATGGGATGCTGGTGGAGGTAGGGATGAGGTGAGGATGCTGGTGGAGGTAGGGATGATGATGGGATGCTGGTGGAGGTAGGGATGAGGTGAGGATGCTGGTGGAGGTAGGGATGAGGTGAGGATGCTGGTGGAGGTAGGGATGATGATGGGATGCTGGTTGAGGTAGGGATGATGATGGGATGCTGGTGGAGGTAGGGATGAGGTGAGGATGCTGGTTGAGGTAGGGATGAGGTGAGGATGCTGGTGGAGGTAGGGATGAGGTGAGGATGCTGGTGGAGGTAGGGATGATGATGGGATGCTGGTGGAGGTAGGGATGAGGTGAGGATGCTGGTGGAGGTAGGGATGATGATGGGATGCTGGTGGAGGTAGGGATGAGGTGAGGATGCTGGTGGAGGTAGGGATGAGGTGAGGATGCTGGTTGAGGTAGGGATGATGATGGGATGCTGGTGGAGGTAGGGATGAGGTGAGGATGCTGGTGGAGGTAGGGATGAGGTGAGGATGCTGGTTGAGGTAGGGATGAGGTGAGGATGCTGGTGGAGGTAGGGATGAGGTGAGGATGCTGGTGGAGGTAGGGATGAGGTGAGGATGCTGGTGGAGGTAGGGATGATGATGGGATGCTGGTGGAGGTAGGGATGATGATGGGATGCTGGTGGAGGTAGGGATGAGGTGAGGATGCTGGTTGAGGTAGGGATGAGGTGAGGATGCTGGTGGAGGTAGGGATGAGGTGAGGATGCTGGTGGAGGTAGGGATGAGGTGAGGATGCTGGTGGAGGTAGGGATGAGGTGAGGATGCTGGTGGAGGTAGGGATGAGGTGAGGATGCTGGTGGAGGTAGGGATGAGGTGAGGATGCTGGTGGAGGTAGGGATGAGGTGAGGATGAAAGGACCCCAGTGGAGGAAGTGAGTTGTAGAAGTCCATCACCAGGACTGAGACTCTGTTGCCTCGGTAACTTAGAGATTCTAATTCAATTTCATGTTTCATTGGCTCTCTGAGCTGCCAACCACAGCTCTGGTAGTCAACCATCTAACTTAGCTGCTTAGGAATGTACCTCTCGTGTTTCTCCCCCCTCTTTCTCTCTATCCCTCTCACTCGCTCACATCTCATCTCTTTTTCTCTTTCATCCTTACTCTCTCTTTTTTCCAATTTTTCATTCATATTTTTTCTCTGCCATTCCTCCCATTCCTCCCTTTGCTCTCTTTTGTTTTGCCTCCCTCCCTCCCTCCCTCCCTCCCTCCCTCCCTCCCTCCCTCCCTCCCTCCCTCCCTCCCTCCCTCCCTCCCTCCCTCCCTCCCTCCCTCCCTCCCTCCCTCCCTCCCTCCCTCCCTCCCTCCCTCCCTCCCTCACCCCCTCCCTCCCTCCCTCCCTCCCTCCCTCCCTCACCCCCTCCCTCCCTCCCTCCCTCCCTCCCTCCCTCCCTCCCTCCCTCCCTCCCTCCCTCCCTCCCTCCCTCCCTCCCTCCCTCCCTCCCTCCCTCACCCCCTCCCTCCCTCCCTCCCTCCCTCCCTCTATGTGTATACCTACATCACACAGCATCATTCAACACCAATTATCATTTTTTATTGGTTTCAAAGCAGTTTCCAAGGCATCACCTGAAGTTTGCAGAATGCAACACAGCCACCTTGGAGTTGTGCCTTCAGCCAATAGCAGCTTCAGGACACACACTGGGGTTGTGCCTTCAGCCAATAGCAGCTTCAGGACACACACTGGGGTTGTGCCTTCAGCCAATAGCAGCTTCAGGACACACACTGGGGTTGTGCCTTCAGCCAATAGCAGCTTCAGGACACACACTGGGGTTGTGCCTTCAGCCAATAGCAGCTTCAGGACACACACTGGGGTTGTGCCTTCAGCCAATAGCAGCTTCAGGACACACACTGGGGTTGTGCCTTCAGCCAATAGCAGCTTCAGGACACACACTGGGGTTGTGCCTTCAGCCAATAGCAGCTTCAGGACACACACTGGGGTTGTGCCTTCAGCCAATAGCAGCTTCAGGACACACACTGGGGTTGTGCCTTCAGCCAATAGCAGCTTCAGGACACACACTGGGGTTGTGCCTTCAGCCAATAGCAGCTTCAGGACACACACTGGGGTTGTGCCTTCAGCCAATAGCAGCTTCAGGACACACACTGGGGTTGTGCCTTCAGCCAATAGCAGCTTCAGGACACACACTGGGGTTGTGCCTTCAGCCAATAGCAGCTTCAGGACACACACTGGGGTTGTGCCTTCAGCCAATAGCAGCTTCAGGACACACACTGGAGTTGTGCCTTCAGCCAATAGCAGCTTCAGGACACACACTGGAGGAGGGTTCTTCCATCATGCAATATTCATAAAATATCTTGCTGTGGATATTCCTGACTTCTTAAAACCTTCCCTAATGTTCTGACATGAATTCTTCTTCACGATGCATGTTAAAGGCTGTCTTCAGAGGGAAGCATCTGCTCTCTGTCTGAGCGGGGAGAGCACTCGCTTAGCCGCAGCGGGAACATGAGACCCAGGTGATGTAGCTGGGAGTACCTGGCAGCTAACACGTGCATGCTCCCTGGCAGCTAACACAGGTTTGTGTGTGTGACCAGGTGTGTGTGTGACCGGGTGTGTGCGTGTGACCAGGTGTGTGTATGTGTGAGTGAGATCAGGGGTGTGTGACCAGGTGAATCATTTGATGCTGGGATAGACAGAACAGACATTACATGGGAGTGCATTTCAGGGCAAAGCTGTATTGTGTCTAGTTATGAATGTCTGTGAACACTTCATATGTGTGTGTGTTTCATATGTGTTTATGTGAGGACAGTCTGAATTATTTCCATAATGGCCATACTATACTATTGGCATTCAGCTTCACAAATGCATCAAATCTCTGATTGAGATCCAAACCCTGTATGTGCCTCTAATCCCGTGTATCATTATCTCTCTCCATCTCTCTCCATATCTCTCCATCTCTCTCCATCTCTCTCCATCTCTCTCCATCTCTCTCCACCTCTAACCTCATAATTCTTTCTAGTGACATCCCTTGACAAATCTAAAGTTGTCGTCATTTACGAGTATAAAATTAAAGTTAAAAGAACACATTAAATGTACTGTATTTGAACTTAATGCAGTATATTACAGATTATGCACATGCATTTATTTCGGATTCAGAAGCAAACGGGTTTCACTAGCCGGGACAGTTTGAAAAATAAACCAATACAAACACATACTGGACTCTGCATGTTTTCCCGACAAGAACATTTATTCTTGTTAGTCTCAGACGTAACAAAAGCCTGAGCAAAAAAATACATAATTTCTGCAGAAATCATTCGAAACGAACCTGAAGACACTTTTTTAAAACAAACAAAAACAACGTGCCTTGGGGATGTTTATGTGTTGTGCTGAACCAGCAATGCGGCACCATCAAAAACCCTTGAGTTTTAATCACCGTCTTTTAATGACTGCACCACTCTCATCTACTGTAGATAAACAGAATGATTCTCCTCCTCTCGAACCAGCACAACACCACAGCGGACCTTTATGAAACCTGACATCTCCTCAGACACACTGTGTGTGTGTAATGGCTTAGAGCTACGTGTGTGTTTGAGAGTGTGTAAGAGTGTGTATGAGTGTGAGCCTGGGAGTGAGTGTGTGTGTGTGTGTGTGTGTGTGTGTGTACTAGCCGGTGGCAAACTCCGACTGTCTGAGGGCCAGGGGCGCAGAAAATTAAAAGGGCACTCAGAGGCCACATCATCATGTGTTTTTTGGTGGGAGCACCCTGGAGGGCCCTGCATCACAGTACTTCCATTAGAAGGGCACCCTATCACGTTTTCTTGCACACTGGGCCACTGTAGAGAGAAATTCATAATATTTTATCTCCTGTAAGAGCATCCAAGAGGGCACTTATGCCGTATTTCTTTCCCACATGGATGAAGGGGGGCAGTTTCATCCACCAGTGGTACTAGAAGGAGTCAGACCCAGTCAGGCCCTACAGCTGGACCTCTGCCAGGCCGGTTATACTTTGACCAAGACAGAACAATCCACAATCAGTGTTTAGCAACACTGAACGCCTGTTAATATCAGCCTTTAGCTTTTCAGCCCTGCCGAATAAGAGTTTGCCAAAAGTTGAACAAAGTTAGTAATGTAATTAATGTATGCCCGGTCATAGACATTCTCAAGGGTGCAATACGTGCGGTCTGTTAGTATATCTGTATATATTTTTAAATAAGACTTGGACTTTAAATAACAAAGCTGTTCATCTGAGGCAGAGGGGTGGCCTGGGTCCTGTACTTGAGAGGCTGTGCTGGGGTGGAGGGGAGGGAGGGAGGGAGGTAGACGGAAGGGAGGTAGAGGGGAGGGAGGGAGGAAGGTAGAGGGAGGGGGGTGAGGCTGAGGGGAGGGGGGTGAGGCTGAGGGGAGGAGAGGGAGGGGGGAGAGGAAGGTAGAGGGGAGGGAGGGTGGTTAGGGGAGGGGGGGGGGGTTTCGGGAAGGTGAGACTGAGGGGAGGGACGGAGGTGAAGCTGGATACTGAGGAAAAAACTGCTTCACCACTATATGATTCATTGGATAAATGATGTAAAATGGTTTAATTAAATGTTTTGTCTTCTTGTTTACCACCGATTGTTTTTTGTAAAACAAAGCTAACCTCCAGGAAGTAATGAAGACTTAGTGAGGCTCCTCCAAACAGAAGACCTCACAGACACACCAATGACTTCAGTCATCCCTCTTAATCCAAAGTAGTGTAAAACTTGACATAACTGCCAACTATTTACATTGTCGTTACTGCTATGTACTTAGACTTCATTACTGTACATTATTCACTTAAATACCTTACCTACAATGTTACTATTAGCGAAGCTATGTCGTTAACAGGGTTAACGCCTCCTTGGCTAGATGACAGGTAGCATGCAAGTGCTGTGAGAACTTTACTGACGCTTTACAAATGACTGTGATGGAGCATGTGTGTGCGTCTGTTTGTGTCGTGTGTTCCTGTAAAGTTGTTTGTGTGTAAACCTGTAGCTGGATTTAAAATGATAACTAATTTAGCCAATTGACTGTTTTTAATTCCACACAGGGACAAGAGTAGACAGGAATTGATTGCAGATCTCTTGCACATTACTCTTCAAAGCTTTAAGAAACATCTCACCTGGATGACCTGGAGATGAACCAGGACACCATCTTTAGAAATATTCATTACAAAACGTAAATGCAAATTTCAAACTTCAACAACAAAACAAGTGGTTGTTCCCCCCCCCTCCCCAGTACTGGATCAGACATACAACACAGACTTAAGGCACAAAACGGACATGTACAGTGGTAAACCTGTCCAGAGACAAGCTGGTTCTCTGGACCTTTCAATAACAAAGCACAGTAAGTACTAGGCCATCAGCACCACCCCTACTTCAAATGTGTTTTATACATTTGCTTTGAACAAACATAAATGTGATCCTATAGATTATTTAGAACCTATTGGTACCATGACATATATGCTACACACACGCACACACACAACAGCACAGATACAGTGTATATGATAGACACACACACACAGCATCACAAGGCGTACATATCATATGATACAGGCACACACACACACAGCATGTCCGTGTAGTTCAAGCCCAGGGATGACTACAAGGCAACCATTTAGAATTCATTATCAATATCCAAATTAAAAAGTTATACAAAAGTAATTTATTCACAATAAGTGCTTTTCGAGTTTTAGTGTCTGTACTTAAATAATAATAATACAAAATAAAAAGATGATAAAAGTTGTTGGTGTGTTGGCTTTAGCTCAGGTACTGTTTGTTATTGATGCTGAGAGCCTCCAAAGAGCTGGAGCCAATCAAGTGAGGGAAGAGGCGGGTCCTAACGGCAGAACGCCGCTGTCCTCTTCGGGGTGCTTCCTCCCCCCTCCTCTTCCTCCTCCTCAGCGCTGGAGGTGTTGCCGTTCACCTCGGCGTCCAGCTCGGCCGCGCTAGGAGCGGGGCAGCTTTCCCCCAGGTACTCAATCTCCTCTGAACACGCTGGCTCGTCATCCTCAAAACAGCTGGAGGGGAGGGCGGGAGGGAGGGAGGCGAGAGAGAAAAGGAGAGGGGGAGGAGAGAGAGAAAAGGAGAGGGGGAGGAGGAAGGAAGGCAGAGAGAAAAGGCGTAGATGGAGGGAGAAGACGGGCAAAGTCAGAGGGAGGCAAGAGAAACAGAACTCAGCATTCCAGCAGCTCATCTGTGAAGGAGCCCCTGACCTCCAGCCGGGCCTGTGTGTGTGTGTGTGTGTGTGTGGGATGGACAGACAGCACGGAGCTCTACAGTAATCAGATTAGAGAACACTAGGATCCAGGGGGAACCAGGATGTGACAGGAACACTGATTTACACCTTCTACACACTCACACGCCCGCCCGCCCTCGCACACACACACTCACACACACACACTCACACACGTCTGATCACTGTGGAGCGCTGTGCTGTCTGTCACACACACACAAACACACACACACACACACACACTCTCACAAAAGCTTGCACACACAGATGCGTGCAAGGACACTCACAAAAACAAGGGTTTACACACACACACCCTCAGCTATGTCATAGTCTGGGTATTTGAACAGTTTCTCCTATGAGGGAGTATGAGGTGAAGCTCTCTCATTCTGACCATTCTGACTCAATAAGACTGAAAGCATCAATGTTTTTTATACAGCTAAAAGATTCATGTTAATAAAAAAAACAACACCACTCGATATGACTCTTCAGAGCGTAAAGTACAAAGTGTTATCTGCGGTTATCTGTGAATATTATCCTCTGTGTTGAGAGATAACTTTGTTTTGCCTCTGAGAAGCTGGCTCTTTGACACCCCGAGTGCTCACATCTTAAAGTATAGCTAAACCTCTAAGGTCAATACTCGTGGCTTTTTGCTCCTCGTAGTTTTAAAAAGTTTTTGTGATGCAAGAGTTCCATTTCGAGGTACTTTGATGTACCACGGGGGGGGGGGGGGGGGTTGAGAATAAAAATAAATAAAAAATAGTCTATGTTCAAGTTTCACTTTCAGAATATGAGGGAGCCACAATATGTATAGATCCTATCAACTACTGGTACTGGTGATGGTCGGGGGACTGTTACCATGGGGACTGCTATGATGTTGATGAATACAGGACTCAACATTCATTCAAATCTCATCATAACCAGTGGCTGGTTAGCCACACAGACGTGTTCTACACAACTCTGTCTAAAGCCTTGCTCGGACAACTCTGCATGCAGATGGCTTCTTAATTATATTTACTTGCTTCACTTATCAGTCATGACTGAAATACTGTTATGATTGCTTAATGTTGGTTTGAGAGTGTTGGGTTGTGGTGAAGTTGTTAGATGGTTATAGGTGCTAATCTTTAAAGCCCTTAGCTTTTAAAAAGGCCTATGATCTAAACACATTATTTCTTATTTGATTTGACCTCAGAGCAGAGATACAATAGGTTAATCCCCTCTTCACAGATCACCAAAACAAGAGTTGGCAGGACTGATAGTTTGCTAACAAGTTAATTTTGTCTTTTGACTAGAGAAAAGGGATTTGAACGTACCCCGGCATGCCTAATAGTGTTTTAATCAGAAAGCACTGGTGAAAATAAGACCCAAACAAGACGTTCTATTTCATTTCTAAAGGAACACCCTTCACACAGTTCAGAGTCTGCTAGTCGCAGACTCTACGAAAGAACATTCTTTTCTTAACTACTGTTTAATAGAAAACATTATTTCATCAGCCACTTTTCCTTCAATTTGATAAGAGCACATTTGGTTTACATTGTAACCTCCGCAGCGACTGGTGTTGCAATTACGCTTCACAAATGTCTGTTTGGACTTTCCATCCTAAACACAGAATAAAAAAAAATAGAGCAAATCGAAGTATTACATCCTAGGGTGTAGGGTGGTTATAGGTGCAGATCTGTGGGCATCTGAGAAGCCCTCTTGCTTGTAAAAAGGACGACACAAAAGCATTACTTAGTTGGATTTGACAACATGACACCCCTGCTATAGAAGAACCTTACGAATGAGATGAAAAGGTCTCAGCACAAGAAGAAATAATAATAATAAAAAATTACAATGATCTAATGACCATGAGGGGTTACTAATGTGAAGCCAGGTGAGCATTAAATGTGTCCTTCCTCTCTCATCTCATCTCAGCTCCCTGGAAAGTCTCATCCGGCAGCAGAGATAATGACTCGTAGAACCTCAATCAGCGCTGCTCCGTCATGCACCACGATCATGAGGGCTTATTGATTTATTCTGCGCCGTTCACACACTGTAATTAATTCCTAAATAGTTATTAGCTTCCAATAGAAAGATGATCTTGATAAACCTAAGAGAAGCTTCAGTGTCACCCAAGTTGTGATCAAACTTTTTGAAAAGAAATGCCGCAACGCCTTCCATTAAGGTTTCATTAACAACGATGTAACTACATAGCAACAAGTTACATTAACGACCATGTGACCAATAGTGCAACAGGCGTGGCCACGCCCCCATGGGAGGTACATGGCTAATGTTCGCCCTCACCTGGGTTTGAACCCGCCACCTCTGACTCCTCAAGCGCAAACACTAACGTTACGCCAACAAAAAAATAACAGTTTGCCAATGCGGGAGCCTATACAAATACCTGAGGAGTGTTTAACCCATCTTCACCTGTTTTATTAAATGATATTAAGAGTTAACGGTATAGGTTATTACTAAAGTTTAAGTGGATGTTGTAAAGGGAAGGGGCAGTTGAAGTTTGTGTTACCAAAAAAGACCAATGTTACTCAGGAAAGCCCAACCTTCTTTATATATAAGTTTTACGTGTAATTACTGACATATTAGTTCATTTGTATCTACAAAGGGGTAATAACACTGTCATCACACAGTTATGTTGTTATTACACTGTTGTTACTCTTATTATTACACCGATTATTACTTTAACTTGAAGGAAAAAGTATAGTCAGTACTTCAAATTGTCTTTTTAAACATACGTATATGTACTTCTACTTGAGTGAAGGATGTGTGTACTTTTGCCATTTCTGTCACTGTGGATCGCCTGTGATGTTGACAGGCTGTCCACTAGGTCTGATAGGACGCACGAGTAACAGTTAAGTCTCCTGCTGGGAAAAGCTCCTATATGAAAGTCTGACTAACAATTATAAATATTGCAATGAGCAATAACATTTAAAATAAATAATTCCACGGTTGCTTAAACTTGAGAGTGAAATATCACAGCTACTGTATTCCCTCATGTTAACCCAAACAGTGTTTGATCCTCACTGAAAGATGCTTAATTAGTTATCTACAAAGAGCCTGAGAGTGGGGGAAATGAAGTTAGAATGGAGAGAGATTGAATGAGAGAAAAAAGAGATTGAGAAAGTTTGGAGAGATTAAACATAGGAAATATTTTCTAAGGAAATTCCAAAATCTAGTTTCCTTGATATACAACTCGACTTTCTATATGCACTATTTATAAGTCTGTTTAGATGCCTTCAGCAGAACAGAAGCCATACCGTACCTCTGTAGGTTTGACGGAAAACACTGAATTACTTCCAAACTAGTTACTGCACTTGTACTTGTTGCGTCTGGTTGAAAAAACGCCCCTCCAATTTTACCCTCCCTCCGCGCCTGCCTACAAAGATCTGTTGGCCACGGAATACACAGTCCTACAGCATCGGTCTATGGACTATATAGGGAGGGAAATAATACTAAATAATTATGTATGTGAGATCACAACAGGGTGCCTTTCTGAGAGCAAGCACATCTAATCAAGCGACTGATCATCAGTGTATAATGTGGGACCCGCAGCTTGGTGTAAATGTGATTGCTTGGTGTGTAAGAACGCCTAAATTGTTACACGGCCATACAAACTGCACATTGTATCTAAAATACACACACGTACACAGCACACACATCTTGGCTCTAAAACGACACAGTAGCACACACACACACACACACACACACTGACTTGTGTGACTTGTGGTCGAGGGAGCTGTGGTCCAGGTCCAGGACAGTTGTGTGGTCGGAGGAGAGCAGTCTGGACGAGGTGTTTCTACGGAGCGACAGCAGGCTCTGGCAGAACGTCAAGCCCATCTCCTGAAGCTCTCTTGTGCCTGTCTGCAGGCCCTGCTCACACACACACACACACACGAAGGCAGAGGGAGGAGGTACAGAGAGAGAGGGAGGAAAGATGGATGGAGATGTGAGAAGGATAGAAAGAGAAAGGGGGAAGGGGGGGTGGAGAGGGAGGAGGTATCGCTGTTCAATAATGTAGACCTCGAGCACTTTGACATGCAGCGCGCAGCCTGTCTGTTTGCTCTGGTCAATCAATGCTGACCATGTTTGCTCTGCAGAGACTACACACACACACACCCACAAACACACACACACATCCAGATGCTGACTAGCATGCACCTTGTCACTGACTCCTCAAATGTCAGATGTTTTGGCACAGAGACATTTCATGCAATTACCATTGTTCCATCGCTCGCTCTGATTGGCACGTTGGAGACTGACATTTAGACAGTGCTGGTGGAGAGTGTGTGTGTGTGTGTGTGTGTGTGTGATTACCCGTGAACACATAGTGCTACAGTACCATCTCCTCTCTCTTTGTCTCCACACACTTTTTTTTTTTCTCTTGCTAGTAAGTAAAAAGTACCAAAGTAAATTTGGCCTTGAGCCAAAGTATTGATAACAAACATTTATCATGTGATTAACAGTACCAGACATTCTAATGATTATTACAAAATCCAATAATGTTGCTGGGGGACCGGCCCTGTGCCAGGACTCACTCCTGCTGGATGCTGCTGGTCACACTGGGATGAGAGTGTGTGTGTGTGTGTGTGTGTGTGAGTGTGTATGTGAGAGTGTGTGTTTGAGAGTGTGTTTGAGAGTGTGTGAGTGTTTGGGTGTGTGGGTGTGTGTGTGTGAGTGTGTGTGAGTGTAAGAGCAGCTGATGGCAGCTGAGATCACTCAAAGAGTGGTCAGTCAATGTTGATTAAGCTCCAAATCAAAAAAAAAAAAAAATGACGGCAGTGCCACTGAATGTTCTGCCTTGCGGACAGAGCGAACAACCCTTTCATGCTGCAGGGAGACCAGTCAAACAGGGATCCTCCCATACTGTGCTGCAGGGAGACCAGTCTAACAGGCTCCTCCCATACTGTGCTTGAGGGAGACCAGTCTAACAGGCTCCTCCCATACTGTGCTTGAGAGAGACCAGTCTAACAGGGCTGGAGGGCAAGTCACTCTCATCCAATGTGTTTTAGGTTCATTTATCTCAACCACAGCCTTTTTATTCAAGCGTGTCCTTATGAAAAACAGGATTGGATTAATACGGGCTGAAAAGAGGAATGGAGAGAAAAAAGAAATATCCATTAGTCAGCAGCATGTCTCTGCGGGAGATGACGTTGCCGCGGTGATTAGAGGAACCGTCTTTGTGATGGAAATTCCTGTCGTTTGAAGATTGTGAGGTGGCAGGAAGAGGCCATCACAGCACACACACCTCACACACACACACACACCTCACACACACACACACCTCACACACACACACCTCATGCACACACAGACCTCATGCTCCCCTGATACTAACACACAGACCATACAGGCCACACACAGTCAACACACACACACTGATAACGCTGCAGTAGCACTATAGTTGTAATTCCAGTCTGTGATTTAGTTATGTAATTAAACTTCTTGTCACCAGCTGGGCCCCTCAACTAGCCCTGTGACTCAAACAGGACCAATAACTGTAACTAATTAAGTGTGACCCCCCCCCCCCAGGACCCCTTTCCTCCACCATGCCCCCCCCCCTCCAGGACCCCTCTCCTCCACCATGCCCCCCCCCTCCAGGACCCCTCTCCTCCACCATGCCCCCCCCCCCCCCCTCATCTCTGGTTCACTCTGAGGACATCACTGCAGACCTTCTAATCAGGGACCATTCAGGCTCCTGCATAGGACTGCAGGGAACTCACACTCCTAGTCCTGCTGTACACACTGCGTGTGTGTGTGTGCGTGTGTGTGTGTGCGTGTGTGTGTGTGTGCGTGTGTGTGCGTGTGTGCATATCTGCGTGTGTGTACCTTGTAAATGCCCTGGTCACAGCCGTTGTATGTGCTCTCCATGGTGTAGCTGCGCAGCACCCCTATCTCCCTCCACACCACCACGCGCGCTGTGGCGCGGCGCGACTTCTCAATGTGGTAGTTACAGCTGTTGAAGGAGAAGGCCGGAGCAATGCGGTCCAGGGTCTTAGGGATGGTCTGGGCAAGCAGGAACAGGAAGGAGATGAGAGGGGGGTCACACAGCATGGCTACAATGTGTCTTTTACATTTGTACATTCAACACAGAGGTGCATACTGTACTTCTAACAGTATTTTAATGGTCAGAGTCTGTTTCTGCATGCCTGTATAATGTGTCCATGTGTTCTACACGGGTATATGTCAGCATCTATGTCAGTAGTTACCCTGTATCCTGGGTTAGGTGTGTGTCAGTAGTTACCCTGTATCCTGGGTTAGTTGTGTGTCAGTAGTTACCCTGTATCCTGGGTTAGGTGTGTGTCAGTAGTTACCCTGTATCCTGGGTTAGGTGTGTGTCAGTAGTTACCCTGTATCCTGGGTTAGGTGTGTGTCAGTAGTTACCCTGTATCCTGGGTTAGTTGTGTGTCAGTAGTTACCCTGTATCCTGGGTCTTCCTTGAGAGACGCTGTGTTGACCGTGGCTCCAGACTGCCACAGGGTCTCCTTGATACTGCAGCCGTACAGAAACACATTCTTCTTCCTGGAGTGACCGTGGTAGTCACAAAACACCTGCAGAGGAGAGCAGAGGTCGGGAAGGGGTGGGGTGGTAGGGGAGGGCAAAGGGACAGGACAATGCAGGGGAAACGGAGGGAGAAAAAGTGAAGGAAGGGAAAGAGGAAGGAAAGGAGGATGATGGTGAGGATAAAGAAGGGGGAGATCAGGAAGAGAGGAAGGACGAGGAGAGGTTAGGATCAGGCACAACCAGGAGGAATAAACAGTTGATAGTCTGAGCCCTCCTCATCATTACTGCTTTAAAGTGCTTTATTTCCTCCTCTGTGCCAAGACCCCAGGGTGGGTGTGGTGTTTCTCAGAGACACAAGGAGAGGAAATACATTAACAGGGAGAAGGTTACGCTCTGAACCAATTAAGTTTGTTTCTATCAGCAAATTACATATTTGAAACAATATTTTTTTGGGGGGGATGGCATATTTTAACACACACAGTGTGCAGGTACATTGGGCAGTAATTGAAATAATGAACCATATATTACAATCCAATTCATTTGTAACAACAGCTAATTGCTCTATCCTACTGTTGCTCGCCAGGTAATTACATTTCATTACACATCAGGCTGAGACAAACGAAAACATTCTCGTTGTCTGTGCTGGTCGGGTTGTACTCGATGATGCCATGACAGGAAAGACAAGAAGCCACCCTGGCACTGATAGACGCAGCATGTTAGACATCCAGATATCCATCTAGATCTCCATCATCTAATGTCCATGTTGTAAACATGCCTGTTCACCCGGTGATGTGACCAGTTACAGTAGTCTCATACATATGACTAGCTACACTACTCTAGAACGTGACTGGTGACGAGCTACACTACTCTGGAACGTGACTGGTTACACAACCAGAACACTGTTAGAAAGATGCACTTCTTGTGCTTGATTCACTGCTGTATTTTCTACTTGTGCAGTGAGAGAGAGACAGAGTGGAAGGGGGAAGGAGGAGGGGAGAGGGAGGGAGAAAGGGAGAGGGAGAAAGGGAGAGGGAGAAAGGGAGAGGGAGAGAGAGGGAGCTAGACCACAAGGTCAGGGGGAGGTGAATCAAGAACTTGTCATGTCCTGTTGTGGTGTAGCTGTTGGAATGAACGAGACAACAATCAAATATTAACAACGTTAATACCCCTCACCAGGGGGGTTCTTCCTAT